>NC_051154.1:207442647-207506080 GCF_013339745.2 Dermacentor silvarum | reverse complement strand
CATCGGCGACAAATCTGGTCCCTTGGCATCATTGCCGTGCACTGCGGCTTCGTGGCCGAGTTTTAGCGATGCGAGATTGTTGAACGTCACAGGCACCAGCTGACACAATAAATTATCGAGGCCTTGGAAATGGCCAGGTTGGTGACACGTGTGTTAGCAAGCCTTCGGCTGATCTGTCAAAGAGATTGATTTGACTTTGTTTTGGTTGTGCGCAGGCTTTAATACAACTATGTAGTAAGGTTTTTTTTTTGAGACCTTCTACCTTTTATTTTTATATTGTTGGCCCCTATTTGCCATAGACTGCGCAAGTATATATTTGCTGTTGCGACGAATATAAACGCTAGTTGTGAGTCAGCGCTGTGCCTTTGTCTCTCTTCTTCTGGTCTCTATCGTTTCACTCTGTTTTTTAAGTACCAAGTGCGTTACACGGAAGCTTCTGGTTAACGCATCAGAATGGCCGACAGTGCTGCCTGTGATGACTGCGGCAGCGAAGAACTTCGAGGTGTTAGTTTAAAGGCGCCTGCATATCATGGATATCAAAAGATCGTTAACACTAGCGCCTCATCATTTCTATGTGGAAATCTACACATCCGCTACGTGCTTCGAGAGCGAGAGAGAAGGTGGGGGATTAAATATCTTCAAAAGCTGCTTACAAAATCGTATACTGCCATAACCAATGTCGAACATAACAAGAACATTTCCCGTCATTGTATTTTTCGTGATTACCAAAGTCTGCATTGTCAGAACACAAACGAGCACGAATATTCGAGTTGTCACGTGCCATTGAAATTACCTTTTACCTTTTATGAATGATTTTTATTCCTTTGCAGTGTGTTGGCACCAGTCTGGATTCGTGCAGCAATACATCAGTAAGTTTGCCTCGTGCTTCGATAGCACGGAATAAAAGCGCTTTTGAGTAAATACTTCTTTGAGACAGCCAATAATTGCTCTGGCAAAAAAAAAGTTTTACAATCTCAGTAGCTGAACTTGGTGGAAACAGATAAAGAAAGAAAAGTTCACTTACGATGTTTCAAGTATGGCCTCGCATTGTTTCAATATTCTACCTGTGACTGGCCTAGCCATTCTCGTAATCAGTCGCTACTACAGCGCCAAATTCTTTCTTGTAATATGATCTCGTTACTCTCACGTACTCCAAGTGGTAACTCGAACTGCATGGTGAAACGTTGCCACGAATTCTTAATATTACTAAATATACATATCAAATAGCGACGACTCCTCATGCGATAATCCACGTGAGAACTTATTTGTACAATCCATTGCTTAGATCCTTGATGATCCGGGTTACGTAATTCTGATGTTCCTTCTCTGGCGTAGCCAGTTATAATTTCCCGTATTATGCACCAATAAATTGCTTGTGTTTTTCTTTTTCACCTAGGCAAGTAGCCCAGTATCCGGACTTGTCAAGCTGCTCAATGTAGGTTAAACGCTTGTTTATGTAGGTTAAACTTTGTTGAAACGCTAGCATAATAACGGCGATATTGCTAGTAGTCCTTCATTAATTTCAACTTCACCTGCATTTATTGCCTTAATTGCCATTGCATGTATTTAAATCATGCGTGGTAAGTAAATACAAGTTTGTTACGTGTGTTCACCAGCGGTGACAGGTGCTAAGCATACTGTGGACCGGAAATTAAGCGGGCGAACTGAGTGGTGCGAATTCGACATAAGTTCGGTAGAATTACACGGAGACGCGTTATATTGTGACAGTGTATTACTCAGTTTATATGAAACGGTCAGAAAGTTTGTTCAGCGAGAATTTTTTTCTGGTGAGGCCGGCAGCAACTTCTGCTTCTGCGGAAGTTGCTGCTCCTAAATTGGTTTACAATATCGAGATGTTCAGAGCTCTTCAAAGGATGACTAACGTTTATCTTTACCTTGTTATTTCTTCATTTCAATTGAACATAACCAATCATTTCCCGTTTACTTTCTCTGGCTTCATTGTCTGCTTTTTCGTATGATTGTGATTGCCATTGAATGAGCCACTTAGATTCTTTTATTTATCTCCCTCTGTACTATGTCCTATGATATTATACTACACTATACTACACTATATTATTCTACACTATAATATACTATACCATACTATACTACACTATACTGTAATACCCACCGACGTGCCTATAGTTCTCGCTCTATACTATACTGAATACCTATTGTGAAATTCCTGCTTGAATTGTGAGTCAACACCAAAAAAAAAAGAAAAAAAAAAGAGGCATTGTCATTCTTGCCAATTATTTTTGTGAGAATATAATTCCGTCTGAATGCGGCTAACGATTACGAGAATAGTCGAAGTATTTTTGAAAAGGAGCGTTAGAACAGATAACAACATCCTCTATCTGCCATTGCGACCAGCTTACAAGACAGAATGTGATTTAATCATTTCACTAGGGGGCTATAAAGGGGAGAACTTTTGACAAATTTGTGTCACTAATTCATTCGCGCTTAGAGCTATACAAAAACACAGTACTTACTACAACTCAAACTTGTAAACTAAATGAGCGCAACAGCTGCATCAAACTATTAAACATGCATTGCCAATGAGGTTCACAGACAATGTAGTCTGTCGCTGTATATGCAGAGAACAAAAAACTATTAAAGACCACCTTTTGGCCCTCAGCGACTTCATGCAGCGCGCTAAGGGACACTATATTGACTTTCTTCAATGTGATGATTTTCTTTTTCTCTGCGGGGTCACGCTTCCACCTTGAATGACAAATGATCACACGGTTATGCCGCTGTTGTTCCAGAAATTGAGCCACCTGTAACGCTAACTGATGCCCACTGTACTTGTGGACGCTCTCGTGACGTCGTATAGGGGACTCCACTGATTAAGGCCATCTGAGTAATTACGTAGCATCCACTTTTTTTGGAAGCCTGAAACCTAATACTATGTGTCGGATAAAGCACCAGAAGTGACGACAATGACTTCGGACTTTTGTTTTCAGTGCACCATCCAAGGCATCTTCCAGTATGGCTCACCACAGGGAACTCTCGAAGCTCTGGTACCTCTGGTTGTGTTAATCACTAACCGATTGGGACTGCAAGGTAACCTCACAACCACAATTCCTCTACTTACTCAGATCGAGCTCTTTTATTTTTATGTGTCCTTGTGGTATTATTTCTTAAAGCGTGGTCTGTAGACTTCCTAGAAGACAAGAAGATTCGCGAGGACTTTTCTTGGGACGCACCATATGAAAGATTGTTCAACTGCATCTGCGTCCGGGAATCCCAGCGATATTTTAGGCTTGCGAAGCTGTGTTGCCTATGTGTTAATGTATAGAAAAAAAAAGATACAAGCAATAGACAGCGGTTGGCATGTTCAACAGCCGTCGCGGTCTGCAGCAACACCTTGATATCGCTGTCATTTGGGAAATTCCGCTTTGGGGAACCGTGCAAAGAGACTCCATTTCGTTATCTGTCGTGCCCAAAGCAGGCAAGTATTGCGGAATATTTGTTTATATCGCGTGCACGACACTGCTTTGTCACAAGCATTCGATTCGCTGTCGATATGTCGCTGCATTTGGCCCGCTTCTCATTGGGGCTCAATGAGGCAAATTATTGCGGTGTATTTTTCATATCGCGTGCACGACATCGGTATCTCGCAAACTTCCGACCTCTGCCTCATTATTCTAGCTGTTCGCAAACTCCTCCGATATAGAAGATTGGCACTAGGACTCAGCTCCATGCACATGGAAGGGGGGCGGATGTTTCGCTCACATCATAAGCGTGTGCTTTTAGCTATACGCCCTCTAGCCCGCACCAGAAGTTGAGTGGCATGTTTACCAAGACTGGTGCAACAGGCACTGACCTTTCAGATGCCTCTGAAGACTGTGAGGAGTCATGCTGGCGCACCACTTCGCCTTGTTTGTCACCCTCGATACAGTGGCTCAGCGTACTGCCAAGTCTGCAAAACCTGGCCGAGGCGACCTTGGTTCGAATTGCGCTTACATCGCCGCTATACCTTATACCCTGTCCCCCAGTGCAGGGTAGCAAACCGGACGTGCGTGTGGGTAACGTCCCTGCCGTTCCTCTCTCTCTCTCTCTTTTTTCCAGCACCGCTGCTAATCCGAAACTTTAGTTGTGGATGTCTAGATTTAACTCAAAATTTCCGACATCCATGTGACATCCACCTTTTGTCCCCGCATCACTTCAAAGCATGTATGTTTATTACAAGCACAGGGATTCGAACTTCCGTCCTTGCTGGTACAGATACGCAGCAATCACTTGGGTACCGGACTACAATAGGCAGTTCGCTTATTTCATCAGCAGCAGCTTGAGCAGCTCGGCGATTATCTCTGCGGTTTGTTCTCGCAGTTGAAGGGGCTAAGGTAAACGCCGCGCACGTGTACCTCAGTGATGCCACAGCAAATTATCGCTTGTTCCGGCTTTTGCGAGTTGTTGCAACAATGGACGCTACGCTTGAACTGCATATTATTATGAACGGAGATGTAATACGAGCCTGCAACTGTGGTCAGCACAGGGTTTGGTTGCGTTGCGTGATTTGGCATCACAACGCCCTGCTAAACCACCCTTTTATGGTCGCAACTGCAACCAGTCAACGGCTCAGCCGATACGTGAGTTCAGATTTGCTGCTTTTCTGAGTGAATTCCGCACATTAAAATGTTTTCTTTTTGTCGCCCTTGTTATATTTTTTGTTGTAGTTGTAAGAACAGAAATTTTCATATTGGCCAGAACAATTCCCCCATATTCTGTTGTTTTTCATTTGTGACTTCTAGGCGTCAACCTTCCCATCCTGACCAGCATGAATTTGTGTGGATCGATTCCTTGCTCGAATTTCTTCGTGAAGAACGACACGTGCCTGGGCTCAATCGACATTGCGGTGTCCGGTCCTCAAAACATTAGCAGTGTACGTATTATTTACCAAATACACGTTCGTACGCCATGAATTGTGTGCTTATTGTCATGTTAATTACGTTGATATTTAAGTGTTCTTTAAATGTAAAGTTGTTTTTTCGTCCTGGTTCTTTATCTAGTGCACTGGAGACGTCGCTATGCTGTGCACTGCTGGATCTCCGACTACCGTAAGTTCTTTCTTATTGTTTTACTTCTATTTGAAGTGCAGAATTATTATACATTTAAGAAAAGCTTGAAGATGAACGGCACGAGGTGAGGGAATACAGTCGCCACAATATTGCTCGAAAATTGTGTCGGAAGTAACGAAATTGTGCGTTATACCCCAAGTTCGCAAAATATAGAGGTTTATTGTAGTAAGTAGTAGTAGTAGTAGTAGTAGTAGTAGTAGTAGTAGTAGTAGTAGTAGTAGTGGTAGTGGTAGTAGTAGTAGTAGTAGTAGTAGTAGTAGTAGTAGTAGTAGTAGAAATACTTTTTTAAGGGCGTGTTGACGTTGGTGACCTAAGAAGTTATTTAGCGAGAGAGAGAGAGAGAAAAAAAAAAGAGGTTTAATTTTCACGCTCACGTCCAGCACTCTTCTGTCGTTGGTCAGCTACCAGTCCTTAACCAATTAACATGTCTCTAACTTGTTGAATGAGCATTGCCAGGACATAGCTAGTTGCACAAAGAGGCAGAGCGAGCTAGTACGTCCATGGTCGTGGATAGATGTCGGGGGGAACGGTGGAGAACGCTGACTGCTTTGTGGGTTGAATGTGAGAGCATTGCCTTAGGCAATCATGTAGTGACGGATATTCACTGCAGTTCCGGCATTTTGGGCGCTCAGGAAGGCCCTGAATATAGTGGTGGAAAAGGGGAGTCACTATTCAGTTGGTTTGTAGTTCAGTTCAGTTCAGTTCAGTTTATTGTCCTTAAAGACCCCCGGAGGGGGTATTACATAAGGGGTGGGTATAACATAGGTTCCACATTTGGTACACATTATAAAATATATGCAAAGTGATCAATCACACGCTGTTTGAACAAAGACGGGCAAGCGATGTTAACAATGCCAGCAGGAATGATGTATGGAGCATGATGAAGGACACTGAAAAAGAACTTGTGAAAGAGCTCAAGACTAGCGACGCGTCGGCGATTAGATAGTAGTGTTAATCCGGATTGTGTTTTAAGTGCAGAAATACTGACGTCATATGAATATTGTGAGTGAATGAACCTAGTGGCGCGGTTCTGAACAGATTCAAGTGAGGTGATAAGATATGTTTGGTGCGGGCTCCAAATGGCAGATGCATATTCTAGTTTTCGTCGAACAAGGGATTTGTAGGCAAGCAGTTTTACGTTTTTAGGGGCCTGACGGAGATTACGCTTTAAAAAACCTAGTGTTTTATTAGCAGATGATATGATGTTAGAAATATGTTTATGCCAGGACAGATCATTGCATACGGTGATACCTAGGTAGTTATAGGACTCTACTAATTCGAGAGGCATGCTTCCGATTTGGTAAGGAAATACTATAGGGATTACGGCTACGAGTGGAAGCCATAACTTTACACTTGTTTACATTAAGTGACATTAACCAATCACCACACCATGTTAGTATAGCGGAGAGGTCTTTCTGCAGGGCTGTTTGATTGTAGGTGTTACGTACAGTGCGATAAATGACACAATCATCGGCGAACATTCGGATATTACAGGACACATGTGAAGGTAAGTCATTAATATATATTAGAAATAATAGAGGGCCAAGAACCGATCCTTGTGGGACGCCTGATGTTACTGGCACAGGGTTAGATAGATGATTATTTATAATGACAGTTTGGGAGCGGTTACTAAGAAATTCAATAATCCAATTCAAAACATCAGGATGCAAATTAAGTCTTGTTAGTTTCAATATTAGACGTTGATGAGGGACTTTATCGAAGGCCTTAGAGAAATCCAGGAAGATTATTTCAGTCTGTATGTTACTGTCAAGGTTAGTGTGAACATCATGCAGGAAGATGGCCAGCTGTGTTTCGCAGGAGAAACCTTTGCGGAATCCGTGCTGGGCGGGATGGAAAAGGTGATTCGAGTCAAGAAAATTCATGATGAGAGAGTATATGACATGTTCCATGATTTTGCAAGGGACGCTTGTTAGGGAAATGGGGCGGTAGTTAAGAGGCGAGTTTCTGTTACCTGATTTGTGGACTGGAACGACCTTCCCGATTTTCCAGTCATCTGGAATGAAACCTGAAGAAAGAGACTGGCAAATAGTCTGCCGAGAATAGCGCTATCTTCTCGCGAGAGGTTAGCAGGAGAAATGGCAACCAGTGATGGGGTGAAAACCACTCACGACCATTCCGACAGTTCTTCCGTTCTTCCGTTATTAAAATTAAAATTAGCTTTTCAAGTTAGTCTTGTAGGACAGATTACATCAATACGAAGGACTATGTGCCGTTTTCACAGGCCGTTAGGTCTCGAGTGCTGTCTCCACCGTAATGCCCCCGATTACGGCCATGTGAAAGGCGCTCAAACGAGAACAAGGTTGATATTTTTATTGGTCATAATAAGAACATGCTGGACTTACGCTCCACTCTGAGTAGGATGCAATACATATGCAAAAGCAGAATACGATCCGATCAGTTTACAACGTGAGGATATATGTTGGCAGGGTATGCCCGTAACTGCGACTATACGGTGCCAGCGTATGCTCTCAGGCCACTTTTCACCGAGTGAAAATGGCTCGGAGTTGCATAAAATTTAACTCGCAAGAGAAGTGTTTGGTGAGAACTTCACAGCTGCTCTGGTGCTCTGCTTTCAGACCAACCAGGTTCAGTCGTTCATGCAGTCCGTATTGGTGAGTACTGCATCCGTTAACTTTTCTTTTATCTTTCTTCTTTTTTTTTCAATTGCGACATATTTCCCTGTGGTATATGCGGGTACTTGAGTTGTGGCTTTGATTGGTAGGAATAAAACACGAAACCAAGCAAATAAAATTGCGCTTTGTTTTGTCCCCGAAAAGTAAAATGTTATTGGTACGATGCGCATCCTTTCTTGCAGTTATAAGGTCCCTCCGTTTAGCATGTCCGGGAGCGGGTGTTGAAAAAAACATTTTTGTTAGTTGTAAGAGTAAATTGCTAAGCCCTTGTTTTTTATCATCGGAGGGGGTCAGTTTATAACATTAAGAAGGAAAGAATCGATGATGGGCACTAACGAAGGATAATGTAGTCAATTTAACAGTGCAGGTGAACAGCTCCATCAGGGGGCTCTTTTAAAGACTGCAAGGATTTCTTGCAGCTTCTGCTAGTTAGGTTTGCATATGTTATCCAACGCGTGTATAACACACGAAATCATGTCAAACCAACTTACCTGCGAACTTTATGGAGGGAGTCGGGGGTGTTATCAAGCACACGGGTGTGTGACTTTGCAATGCAATCCGTGTACTTAATGCGAGTTTGGGGCCAACGTTCTCGCTAATTGTATGTACGGTGTCAGGCTGAGGTATTGTTATTGTCTAGAATCGTGTCAGAGTCGCAAGAAGGGGCATGCCAGTGTCGGCGAGAAAACGGAAGCGAAAGGAAAACGTCGACGATGGCGATTAGAATGAAGAACGCCTGCGGTGTCTGGCGTCATATTCGCCTCCTTTGCGCTTGAGCATAGCGCTCTGAGTTTTGCGTAATTGTTCGGCAGGCAGTTTAAGGCGATGCCCAAAAGCAAGTTTAGGTGATAAAGATTTGCCCTCTGCAAAGCTGTCGGCCTTTTTTTTTATAGTGATTAGCATTGTTAGGATACGTCACGTATCTTCTGGTGGCTGCCGGTATGTCTGTGTATGCCTCTAACAGTTTTCCCACTAACTTGGGCCACTGGATAGTCCGTGGTCTAAGGGTTAGAGCACTGGGATGCAGTGCCGAGGAAACCGGGTTTTAAACGAACCGTTGCACCAACTTCGGTTACTTGATATGTGCCATTGCTTGTGTGCCGCTGTTCAATGAACCTTTTCGGCTCCAACTTTGATCACTATATATATATATAAGCCGCTCTGCAATGACAAAGCAATTATATAAAATTTATCTGGTGCACGGCGGAATTGAAGCTGCGTCATATATACTGAGAAAGTCTCTATTGGCTATATATTAAGTCCGGAAGGGAGGCGCGAGCGCGAGGCAGGCGCCCAGCTGCATACATGCCTCACACATGACTCGTCTGAGCGGTGGCAATGAGGTATGCCGCTACATTGGTCGAACGCTAATCGCGGTAACTTCGACATTCATCTCGAGATGGGCGCTGGCGAGTGTTTTTTAAAATGTATTTTGCCACGTAGTAGGCTCGATGGCAAGCAAGCTAATAGTTGATGAGAAGCTTCTTTTACAAGACGCACCACACTTATTGTCGCTTCGTCCTCGCACGAAGAGAGAGGAATACAGAGAGAGAGAGAGAGCAAAAGAAAGACAGGGAGTTTTAACCGGAGAATATCTCCGGTTGGCTACCTTGTACTGATGAAGGAAAATAAAAAAAGGGGGTACGAAATGAAAGACAAAAAGAAGGGAAGAAACGGAAAAGAGGACTGACAAAGAAGTGGTGCCATTTCGGACAGTAATTTCGTTCCTGTTTTTTTTTTTTGTGCAGTGCATTCTCGGCCAGATTCCTACGCAGCAGTTCCTCGATGTCATCAAGGGCGTCGCCTGCACTCTCGTCAACGTGCTGAACCAAGCCGCTAGCGCCGCTTCTGTGGATATCACCGTGACAACTGCGCTGGGTACATTTGGCAGCGCCCTCACAAGCAGCCTCGGACTAACCTGTGAGCACACTGTGGTTGCGATGAAATTCACACCCGCCGTGGTTGCTCAGGGGCTATGGCGTTGGGCTGCTGAGCACGAGGTCGCGGGATCGAATCCCGGCCACGGCGGCCGCATTTCGATGGGGGCGAAATGCGAAAACACCCGTGTACTTAGATTTAGGTGCACGTTAAAGAACCCCAGATGGTCCAAATTTCCGGAGTCCCCCACTACGGCGTGCCTCATAATCAGAACTGGTTTTGGCACGTAAAACCCCATAATGTAATTTTAATTTAATGAAATTCACGCTCTCGACAACTTGTGCGTTGTTAAGATGGTTCTTATTGAAATAAGTACGTCTTATTGCAATAAGTACAGTGACACAAGATAATGGGACATGTGCTCCTGTGTGCCATTCTTCCCCGCTAATCTTCTCCTTTTACTGCGCTATTATGTATGTAGTTAACTATGATCATGCTTCCTAGCAACAAACAAGTTTTGATAAACAACATTTTAAGGTTGACTGCTTAGAGCGAAGCAAATGGAAGGTGGTGTTCTTACCTGATTTCACCTGGAATGGGAGGTACTTTTCATCCCAGAGTACAGATGTATTCTTAGACATGGACACGTTTCCCTAAGGAATCAAGTCCAGTGGAAATCACATTTCTGAAATAATGTAATCGTCTAGGCCACATAATACCGCGAGCTCATGTCATATATACAGTGCAAAACGGTTCAAGAATGAGAGGAGTTTATAGTACTACGTAACGTGCGTTATACTTAGAGACGTTAGGCCTTTCCGAAGGTCAAAGGATCGTATCTAAGTCCTTCAGCGCGCGTTGTCACCGATAACGGCGACATAAAATTTGCTGCGCAACACACGTACCATTATGGGTGACCAACCGGCTTTAGTGCCGAGTAATACATTCACGAAAAAAAAAAAAAACGGGAAAAAACAAGGTGTGGCTATACCACCATAAGGCGAATACACTGTCACGTATTGTGCTAAGTCTTTAGTAACGTGATGCCGGCAACTTTAAAGTCAAAGTCGTCAAGCTAGTTGCACAAACAACTATTGACTTCTCAAGAACAAGTCGCATGTGCATTGTATAGGTTTTCATAAAGGCAGTTGTAAGAGGCGTATGTTAGGGCAGCGGCCGTGGTGTGGTGGCAACGAGAATATAAATATTTTAATTTTTTATTTGCAGGTTCATCCCTCACATTGCCTAGCCTACCTGCTATTGGTCTGCCTGGTCTGTCTGGCTGAGAAGACTGCTTGCCTTGGGGGGATAATGGCAGAGATATTGCGATTGTGCTTGTCAGGGACGACGAATTGTCACTCCCGTTGAGAAGAAGAAAAGATGGTGTTGGGAATTTGCAATAAACGTGAGTTTATAACGTTTATTGGGTGTTTCGTTTCCCGGTACCTCCTTGGCTTGCTTATGTGTCTGTGAGTTATTTAGGGATGTACGTTACGCAGCCTTTCAGCGGAGCTGAGTCTTCCTCGCAGGACTACAGCCGCGTATTCAATTGAAAGGAACATCTACGCAATACGAACCAGTGTCTTGAGCGGCTATAGGCCAAAGCTTAGTATAGCGAAGTTTCCCGGCTGAGAGAGAGAAAACAAGAGGTGAAAGGCAGAGTAGTTAACCAGATTAAGTGTCCGGCTTGCTACTCTGCACTGGGGGATGGAGTAATGGTAGAAAAAGTAAAGAAACAAGAGAAGCTTAAAAAAAAAGGAATGCATCAGTTCGCACATTTTACAGTTTTTCATTCAGTCCCGTTTCTTTTAAAAAGCGCACTAGCGCTTTTAAAGCAGTTCGCGCCGACGTCGGCAGGGACCAGGGTTCAAGAGAGAGAGAGAGAGAGAGAGAGAGAAAGGTAAAGGAAAGACAGGGAGGTTAACGAGAGATTACCTCCAGTTGGCTACCCTGTACCGGGGAGCGGTAAAGAGTTGCGATAGGTGAGAGAGAACAAACATTAAAAAAGGGAAAAAACAGGAAAAAAAAAAAACACCGCATATCCACGAAGTTAATGATGATGAGTGGGCGAAGCACCGGGGGATCATTCGGGCAAAACGCCGCGTGCGTCTAAATGTCGTACAAAAATCCCTCACTTGACTTGATCCTAGGCACCTAGGGACACGATCATTTAGGGACTTTTGAGAAGGCGCGATGGTGGCGCCAAGGGACGACAGCATGCGACGGGGTGTTCGTTCTCGGCCTGATCGTTCTCTGGCCCGCGCCGACCGCGCGTTGTGTGATTGTGCTTGCGTTGCTTGTGAATTGGTTGTAGGTTCTGTGTTACTTGGCGGAAAGCCGTGAGTAGTGCTTGTGTCGCAATGCGGCTTTGGCCTCGGTGAGCTCTGGCAATACAGAAGCTGCGTTGTGTGATCCCTGTTCCTTGACAATGCGGAGGTGGTGACGATTGAAATGTCGAAGTGGCGTCGCCGTGTCCGCCTTTGCATAACGGACGTCGAGGGATGTGCTGCTCTCTACAAGTCACAAAAATGTGACTGCGTCGACCGCCCACGGTTCAGCGCTGAATGTGTGGTTTGAGTACTGTGCTTGAAACGAGTGGCGCAGTTGTGGTGCCCTAATTTCGCACAATTGAGACGCGTGCTTTTGTGCAAAAAGGGCAACAAATCGTATCTTAACCCGCTGAGACGATGCTACAATGTCAACAATGCCGTGCATGTTTCTTATGATGGTAGCCTCTATAGCAAGCAAGCGTGCAGTGCATCTATGCTGTGAATATAGCCTCAACTCGAATGTGGCGTTTGCAGAACCCTTATGTTTGTTTCTGCTTTCAAACAAGCTGTATGTTGTTAGGATTGTCACTCACTGCTCACATGAGTGTCACTCACATGAGACATGGGAGTCCATCGTGTGGGTTGGGGCTCAACACGAATGTGTGGTGAGGGGGTGTGGAGTTGGTGGCTGTGTCAGGTGCCTCACTGAATTTTGTCATTGGAATAAGCTCAATGTAGAAGGACACACCCTATACCTGATGGCTCACTTTCACGGATATTGCCTTTTTTTCCTTGAAATTTCCAGCCTCAGGACGCGCCTCGCATTATATTCGGGTTCATGACACATATAATCACAATAAATTTTTGTTTAGGAGAGACCAAAAGCCGCTCGTTGCATTATATTTGTGGTCGTGTTACTTGCATGCAAATCCAGTACTTTCAGTGCCCATTGACTGACTGAGGGGTGCAGGACTTTGGCAGTGGTAGCAGCACCAAAGCAGCTGCCCAAATGGTATACCCTATAGTGTTAGATTTCTTGTGCACATGGGTGTACTGTGAAAACACGTGAAAGGAATTCCACAGTTGCTGCAGCATCACGTCTGGATCTGTGGAGGTTGTTTGATCACATGTTTGAACTTCTGTTGTCACTGAGCGGTTCTTTGATCATTAGCTTAGGCTGTCTGTTTTCTACATATTATATTACAGCAATGGCATCAGAGTAGCTGCAAAAATGGGATTTTGCTGTACAATCGCAGGTTGGTTGCTTTTCTGACTGTTACATTGCTCTATTTGCTGCAACTGCCGCCAAATATTGCTTTACAATGTCTGGTGAATGCCTTAAACGTGAACCACATTTGGATGATGCTTGTGAAAGTATAACATACTCCTTGTATGTAAAGAAAACTATCACACCGGTAGGTGTGGTGGAGTCACTGATGAAATAGAAGTTGAAAATGAAAGTTCTCGCAAAATTTGGAAGTGTTCATGGCGCTTGCCATCAAAAATGTGTAACAATCCAAGCAAACATAAAGATAACGTACCTATCCTGAAGAATATGAAAGTGATGCGTCAAGTTGTCAACTTAAAGCTTGATATACTGGTGCCGATCAAGGAAAGAGTTGAGATTATATAGAAGGATTCAGTGTAATTCATGCTTAATCAGCTTGGCAATCTTGTCAAAACGACCAAATAGTGACTTTTAAGAGATTGCCATGATAACGTGATGAGGTTGCTGGCATTATTTGGTGCTTGGGAAACAAAGCATCACAGGTATGTGGTGATTGAGCTTCTCAAAAAAAATTATGTGTGCCACTAAAGATATCTAATGAATTGAACACATAAACCACTGAAAGAAGTTGAGTGTGCAAAGGCAAATGGCTACAGCTATATTTGCACAGTAATAGAAAAGTTGTAATCGGGCTGATGGTGCACAGGTGATGGATGTATATTGCATGTTCGAGGGCTTAATTTTTCATGAGCTACTCATTTTTGTTTTCCTGTTTTGTTTCCATGTGCCTTAGTGAGTGGAATTGACTGCAGACTCCCGTCATTATGTACAAGTAATGAAAAGTAAAGTAAATTTTTCTATGGAACTCTTTTTTTGTAACTTCAGTTGCAAATAACGCAGTTGTCCCTACTCTGCACTGAATAGTGAAGGGGGGGGGGGGTGGAGCGCATGAAGGCACCCTATTTACTGGAGCTTTGGGGCACCCTCACCATGGCTGCTCACATGCCCATTTTTCTGGCTGTAACAACCTAGAGTTAGAGCACAGGTGTTTTTAACGTTCCAGGATTAAGTAAACTTGACGTCGCTATGCACAAAATTTAGATAACGACAGCCCAAGATGGCAACTGCCATGAACTGAATATAAAATTGCCTATAAGCATGCATTGTGCAATTGAATGCCTGTGAATTCTGTAATGCCACTTTCATGAAATTGACTGGCATGGTTTGGTTGAAACTGAAAACATGTTCGATCCTCAGTTGTAGCAGACTCACTTCACTATAACATATTTGATATGATGCAGGTGCAGATTGTGAAGGAATTGAAGCGGATGTTACTCTTGGTGAGAATCAGTCATGCTCATTAGAAGTTATAGCTAAGTTGAGATCAACTAATGTTGAGATAGAAGCTCAGCTGTGGCACATAGGTACAGGCGAATAAATTTAGAAAGAAAAATTCTGGCACAACCCATTTCATGATGATGCCGATGCTAATACGATAGCATTGAAATAATGTAGAGACATTGTATTGCCACCACAGCGATCAGTCATGTATGAGCTGGGCTCCTCTCTCACGAGTCCCTCTGGACATGCTACGCCTGTTAGCAGGGTTGCCGCTAAGTCGGTGCTTGACATTCGATTCGAATCTGCCCAGCACCTAAGAAAATGTTTTTTGTCATTGGTGAGCGGCCCGGCCCATGCCTCGTGACCTATTTTTGTTTCAAACTGGGTGTCCTCAGCACAGCAGCCCCAGTGCTCTACCCATTTTACCATGGATTACCCAGTGACCCAAGTTTACGGAAAAATGGATAAAGACCCAGACAGACAGGAAGATAGGATATTCCACACTTTTCAGGGTCTAAGAACGATAATTCTAGGCAATATACACAGCTGGCGCGTTATGGATACATTGCCGGCATTGCAGGAGAACAATTTAGAGCTTCTATTGGTAAAACCACAACAATATACACAATTTTAATTTCACAAGAAACAGTAGTGCCATCTGGTTTATGTATTCATCTACATCACAGGCTCCAGAAGGAGTATTGCGTGGAGGGGGGAGGGAATCGCATAACAAAGGAGCGCAAAAGTTATACAACGTTAGAAATATAAACAGCGACACAAGATCAACGCAATAAATTGAAAAGAACAGAAATTATAAAATCGTGAAGTAAAATTCTACCATTAGAAAGCTGGGTTATACAGTGAATAGTACGATTGCATAATTACATAAAAAAGTTACATACACAAGAAACAGAAACACTTGAACACTACCAAAACATACTGATTTTTTGTCTGAAGGTTACAGTATTGTTAATGTCAGCAATGTTATCGAGAAGACCATTCCAATGCCTAATGGCACGTGGCAAAGCAGACAAGTCAAAGGGATTAGTTCGACCAAAAATGTGCTGGACGCTAAGGCGATTGTGCAAGCACCTAGATGTGTGGGATGGACAAACAAGAGGCAAGGTGGACGACTGCTCACTATGAATGATTTTATGTAGCAGACAAAGCGACACTACATTCTGGCATGATTCCAAGGATGGTAGTGACAATGACAACATAATGTTAGATACGCTCAAATATTGGTTGCAATCCCTGGCGATTAAACGTGCAGCACAGTTTTGGCTATACTCAAGAATGCAGATTAGATGTGCCTGGTGAGGTGACCAAATTGAACCTGCCAATTCTAGTTGGGGCAAGAATAATGTTTGATATGCAAGCTTTCTTGTGAAGGAAGGAGCAGCATGAAGGTTGCATTTCTGAAGATTGCTGATCAAAGCACTTGTGTATATGGAGGTTAATCGATAGTACATACAACACTGCCACAGTGCAGTCGAGACATTGCAGTAGTGAAAAAAATTCAGAGCACTTATCAAACAAGGACATGTATGCAAACAGCAACAGAACACACATGGAGATGAGATGCAGTGCAACAATGCCCTTGTAACCTACAATGTGTGGTTACTCAATATTTAGAAGCAACGGCACTACCACTAGGGCAACTAGAAGTGTTGTGCATGGGTGACGAGTTTACCGTAGTAGCAGCAGAAGGCACACGCTGTGAACTTGCGGGGCGATCAGCTGTTGCGACAACAATGAACTGTAGACTGCCTAGGTTGAAGGGAACACAGTACGTTGGCCTGTTGGCTCTTCACTGATGTTGCGTAAGGGCCTATAACTTGTGCAGAAAGCATGTGGCCATCCATGGCTCAATCACAGTTGTATGGTTGAGGGTGCCGATACTGCTCTTAAATTTTCCAAAAATGCGGGTATGACCAACTTAGTCATCTGCAGTTTCACTTTTCTGTCACCACCAAAGAACACTGCCAATGGTGCAGTTTTTTGGTAGGCTTAACATCTTTTAAAAGCACCTTAAAAGAACATTACCAAGAATTTCTCATCAAATTGACAAAACACAAAGAACAAACCAGCTTAGCTAGCCTCCCCATTTTGCAAACAGAATAGCAGCTCACTTTGAAGAAAATGGGCCCATATTGTCATCATGCTTACTGAGGGCATGCAAAGCGTGGAATGCCAGATTGGGAGCAGTACTGGGGCACTCCTGACAATCTTCTCATCGTAGACATTGTCTTATAACACATGCTAGGCATGTATATATGCTACATGTTTTTAATGTGAGAAAAACTGCAAAGCTGGCCGGCAGCATATCGCAGCACCTTCGCCATCGGTGTCTGTCAAGCAAGGACTGGTTACATAAATATTGCGTCGACGCTACCGAATAGGGCAGGCACAGAGGCGCCGCTCCAGGGCGCCGGTTCGCGAACTAGCCGTTGCCAAGACTCCGACGTGAATTGGATATTTCGAGTGTTTGCACAGCACGGATTTCACGGCGTTCTGCCACCACAGCTGCACCACTCGTTTCAAGCACAGAGCACAAACTGAGGCCTCATGGCGTTCTGCCACCACAGCTGCGCCATTCGTTTCAAGCACAGTACTTGAACCACACATTCAGCGCTCAACCGTGGGCGGTCGACGCAGTCACATTTTGATGACTTGTAGAGAGGAGCACATCCCTCGACGTCCGTTATGCAAAGGCGGACGCGGTTCGCTGAACTGCGCTGCCGAGGCGCTACGCCACTTCCGACATTTCAATTGTCACCACCTCCGCATTGTCAAGGAACACGGATCACACAACGCAGCTTCTGTATTGCCAGAGCTCACCGAGGCCAAAGCCGCACTGCCACACAAGCACTACTCACGGCTTTCCGCCAAGTAACACAGAACCTACAACCAATTCACAAGCAACGCAAGCACAATCACACACGCAATGTTGAATAACGCGCGGTCGGCAGCCAGAGAACGCGCCTTCTCAAAAGTCCCTAAATGATCGTGTCCCTAGGTGCCTAGGATCAAGTCACGTGAGGGATTTTTGTACGACATTTAGACGCACGCCAAAACGCCGGAAGCGTTCTCCGGAAGCCGGAAGTCGGCTTCCTGTTCCGGCTTCCAGAACCAGAAGCGGAACCGGAAGTAGAACCGGAACCGGAAGCCGGAGCTTGGCGTACAGTATATATATATATATATATATATATATATATATATATATATATACTGTACATGTGTACACTATAAAGAGCGCTTATATAGCCCTTGTGCACCGCAGCGCCCCTAGCGGTCTCCATGCAAACCAGAGAGCTGCGGACAACGAGGGAGAAGGCTCGGCCCCAAGGAGCTTCCCCCCTAAAAAGAAAACCACACACAAACACAAAACAGAACTGTCTCTGTGGGCACTGTCAGAATTCTGGCTTCCGTGAGGGAACGGTTGTAAATCCTGTCGAGCGTGGTGCTGAGTTTTTCTTTGTGCATTGACACGACGACAGGGCACACAAAAGGTGCGCTGTCGTTTCTCTGCACCCGCAAAATTTACAATCCAGACTTGTGGCCATTCCGATGAGGTAAAAGTAAGCATTGGTAAATGCTACTCCAAGTCATAGGCGACTGAGATATCTGCAGGGCGCTACGGTAGATGCACAATGTCAGTTGTTTGCACAGCAAGGCCCGCAAGAGGCGCTCGTGCAGGCGCTGCATCACTTCGCGCGAGAACATTTCAGAGTTTTTACGCGAATTATGCTGGCAGATGTATTTCTAAGCTTTACTTAAACTTGAGCGCGCAGTTGACTGCGCGCGCACTTATTTTCATATGTTTGGGAGCTACTAGGTGAGCACGTAGGTGTCTTTCGAAGCTCCAATTCGAACAACTGGCACTAAAAGGCTCGAGACACGAAGCACTGTTCCTCTTATCACTCTGTGCGCTTAGAACTGGAAATGCGCATTCTCATTGAAACGCTGTACGAGCCGTTTCATGCTGTAAATGCTTTTAGAGGATTGCTGAAAAACACCGCGCACCGCGCATGAATAACGTCTACAAGCACAACGTTCTTTTCTTGTAACCCGTTTATATTATTATGCCGATTGTACGACGAAAGGATGGCGATTAAAGGCTTGAGAGGTATTGCGCAGTATACACCATTAACAAGTTGTTCGCTGTAAAACGAACAATACCGGCATCTTCACCACAGATGGTGCGCTTTGTGAAAACTAAGTAAAAAAGTTGTCGCAGTTTCACCGGAAAGGCGAAGCATCAATTGCGTTAGCAAATTTGTAGAGAGCTATACGGAGTAATGATAGTAGCTTTATTAGCTGTATAAACTTGGACACGCAGCAGCACCGGCAACACACAGAACTGTTGTCGACGCCGTCGGAGTTTTTCCCGCGTTCGCACAAAACGCGTGCGGCGTTGGTGACTGTTGCCGAAGCCTCTGGGGGCGGCTCGGAGGTTTTCGTTGACATCAGAACAGGACACTCGTCGAGCAGCGGACCACCAGGCGGCGTCGACGAGTGCAGCAGCACCCACATCGAGCTCCGCAATATCCATGTTTTCGTTGGTTATAGTTCCAGTAACGGACTGAAATTGTGTTTCATCGTCACCGTGAACTTCTAGGGAACCCAGGGACACCATCTTTCTGGGCCTAGGTACGTTTTCGGCGGCTCCAGCACCTTGAGAAGATACCAGCCACGCAGCGTCGGAGGTAAGGCGCGGCGGTTGCCGCCGCGCCGCGTCGGTGCAGCGTCCGTCACACGACACCGACGCATATGGCGTCTCAACACCGCGCCTCTGTTGCGGCAGGCGACTCAAACGGTGCGTCGGCTCAACGTAAACTTCCCACAGAAGAAGACGACATGGATTTCTCTGAGTCTTTGACTTCTCGGAAACCTACTTCTCCAACGCTTCTCCCGGACGCTGAGGATCTGCGGCCAACTACGAGAGAACCCGACGAAGAGGGATGGCAGACGGTGCTGACGCTTCGTCAAAAACGACAACAAGCGAAGGAACGCCTACAGGTGAAACGGAACGAACCTTCGCAGAAGGAGCAGAACAAATCACCCCCCAACCGCAGACGCAGGGCGCGACGGAACAAGCTGCCACTAACTGCCGCGGGACGACTTCAAGATTATTCTCCGTCCACACCAAGGACTTCCGTTGAAGACTCTGACCAGCCCAATGCTAGCAGAGGCAGTGATCGCAGCCTGCCACGACAAAGTAAGGGGTGAGCAATTTATACTGCGCATAAAACAAGGCTCAAACATCGCAATAGTTTCGACACCTGAGCAAGAGACTGCTGATCTCCTGCGCAAGATCACAGCCCTCACAGTTAATGGCAAGAAGCACGCATTCAATGCCTACGCTGCCACTGGAGAAGGCGCCGTCAAAGGAGTCATTCATGGACTCCCCCCGCATACGTCCGGAGAGACAATCAATGCAAACCTCCGAGTCCGAACACAAGGGATAGAAATAATCCAGGCAAGAATGCTAGGGGACTCCAAGAGCGCAGCTATCATTTTCCTCGGAACGGTCCTACCGCGGTTCGTCTACTATTGCGGTGGGGAGATGACATGCCATCCATACCGCAACTCGGTGCAAGTTTGCAAGACTTGCCACAGTGTCGGCCATCGCACGGACGTTTGCCCACAACCGGACACGAAAGTGTGCACATTCTGTGGGGTTCGCGAGCCTGAAGACACACACGACTGCTCACCACGATGTGCCGTCTGCAGGGAGCAGCACCTCACGGGCGACCGCAGCTGCCAGAAACGCCTGAAGCGAACGCGACCAAAAGGTAGACCGACGAGCGGAAAGCACGGATCTGCTCAACAACACCGTTCACGGTGGTTTGCAAATGAAGACGAAGAATTGGAACTCAGCGATTTCCCAGAGCTCCCTCATTGTACGGCAAGAAAGGACCCGCTCTGACCGTTGGCAAGCACGAGAATTGAGATCAAGATCGCGATCGACGTCGAGTACCACACGGCGAAATCATCACAGATCTAGGTCAACATCCTGGGCGCGCAATATCAAGACTCCAGCACCCAAACAGAAGAGGGCTCCACAGGCTAAACATCACACAGCGGCCACAGACATACAACAGGTAAGCTGGGCGCGAGTAGTGTCTCCCACTGCCGATCCAATAACTCAGAGTCCAGCATATCAAAAAATCTTAGAGGAGAACAGAATGTTAAAAGCTAGTCTTGGAGAAATTCGAAGGGAGCTAGCTGATCTCAGACAAAGGAATGGCTCCCATACAAACAAAGCCACGCCAGAAACCACGAACGCGATGCCACAGGCGACAGGAAAAGGCGATAAGCTGGACAATATAGCGCAACAAATACAACTTCTTTTTGCGGAGCTGTACAAGCTCAAACGACAGGTAGAAGACTCCTCTTCCCACACCACGAAAGAGGGACCGAACAAACGCAGGAATGCCAGCCCAGGAACTCCGACACCTAGGCCCAAACAGATAGCGCTGACCGACAGCGAAAGCACTATGGATGGCTAATCACCACACGAGAGTAGCCGAAAACCTCGAGGTCTGGCAGTGGAATTGCAGGACTTTAAAAACGAAACACGCAGCACTTTTGCGTTTAATAGATGCGACGCCTGTTCCCCCGGATATCATATGCCTACAAGAACCCGGAATAGGGATACCGAACCTCATTAGATACAAGATGCACACGCACCCTGACAATCCTCAGATAGCAATGCTGGCACGGGCGGACATAGCAGTGAGCGTGGACTACGTCCCTAACTGCAGTATCCAACACTAAGTCCTCACGGTCTGGCCATGTAAGCGCGGCAAACCGAAAACAGTTATTGCCAACGTCTACAGCCCACCTAGGGACAGGAAGGCAAAATTCGACGTGCTAGTTATGGCCACTATGCGCAAAGTGAAACGAAACGACCGGACGATCATCCTAGGTGATTTTAACGCTCCGCACTCTGATTGGGGCTACGATCGAGATACACCCAAGGGCCAAAGGCTAGTCGACCTTGCGGAGGAGCATGAGCTGGTCTTGCTTACGAGGCCTGGCGAACCAACCAGAACGGGAAACAGTGTAGCAAAGGACACGTCACCGGACCTAACTTTCGGAAACAATGGCAGAGGCGTCACCTGGACCAACCTAGGGGAAGACCTTGGCAGTGACCACTGTATAATCAGTGTTTCAATTAATACAACGCGTGTTCGGCATAGATTAGGGAAAGCCACCATAACCGATTGGGTAGCTTACAGAGAGAAACAGAGGCAAACCGCACTATGTGATAGTACTAGAGAATGGACGGAATTCATCAAGGCCATACACAGAATTACTACACGGGAAATTGCGACAACGGTCGAAACACCGGCAGTCGACGGGCACTTACTACACCTATGGGAAGCACGGAGAAGCCTGACCAGACGGTGGAAGAGACAGAGACATAACAGAAAGCTCAGGATCAGGATAGCCCAGCTTGCGCAGGAATCCAATGAGTACGCACAGCAGCTGCAAGACACCAATTGGCTTCAGCTTTGTGATGCACTCAAATTAACGCTTAGCACAAAGCGAACATGGGCTATTCTCCGGAGTATGATAGATCCCGCAGGAACAAGGACCACCACAAGCCGAACATTGAAGTTAATCGAACATGAATACGATGGCACGACCGATGCCCTCATTGAGGACATTAAAAGCATATACATATAGGAGCGCATGACACAAGATCAATGCAATACAACTATAAGGGACCTGACAACGCCGAGCTGGACGAGCCCATAACAACAGCAGAGCTCTATGCAGCCGCACAATCTTTCCGGAAAAACACTGCGCCGGGTCCGGACCAGGTTACGAATGCGATGCTGCGCAACCTGAGCCGGGAGTCACTGAAGCAGCTCACGACCTACTTCAACAATAACGTATGGTCCGACGGCGGGGCGGTACCGGAAGACTGGAAAGAGGCTACAATCATACTCATACCAAAACCGGGTAAACCTAGAGATCTACATAACCTCAGGCCAATATCGCACACGTCGTGCGTAGGGAAGCTTTTTGAGAAGGTGATCCAAACCAGACTGAGCAACTACATCGAGCGGCATGGACTTTTTACTGACTGTATGCTTGGCTTCAGGCCACATGTTTCGGCACAGGACGCCTTCCTCATGCTCCGTGATGAAGTTTTGGACCCGCTACAAAACAAGGAAGCCAGGATAGTTGTGGCACTTGATGTCAAGAAAGCGTTGACACAATATCTCATGAAACGATCCTCGAAGGCCTCGAAAACATAGGTTGCGGAAGGAGGATGTTTCGGTATGTCCTTACCTTCCTTCGCGAGAGGAAGGCAACGATTGGTTTAGGGCAGCACTCGCTCTGACATCTTTGCAATGCCCAATAGAGGGACTCCACAGGGCTCAATCTTGTCACCGCTTCTTTTCAACGTTGGGATGAGGCGACTGGCACTAGAACTTGAACAAGCACGAGACCTCGGATGTACAATCTATGCCGATGACATTACGCTCTGGGCACACCGGGGTTCCTATGGAGAGAAACAAGACCTACTAGAGGAGGCCATAGACAAAGTGGTAAACTTCACCAAACACGCGGGTATGACGTGCGCACCTGAAAAATCTGAGTTCATGAAAGTACGCAGCAAGCGTCGTAAGAAAGTTGCCATCCCAAGGATTGACTTAAATCTCGATGGCGGCGCCATTCGCGAAGTCACCCACATGAGAGTGCTGGGCTTACTTATACAAGATAACGGCAACGTCGATGCCACAATTCGGAGTTTAAAACCAACCGTTCAGAACGTGGCCTGCATGATTTGTCGCAACGCAGCCGCAACGGTCTCGCGGAGGACGAAACTATCAGGCTGGTGCAAGGGTTTGTGATTAACCGCATCACTTACGGCCTCCCTTTCCAAAACCTCAACAAAACTGAAATAAGGCAAGTGGACACCCTTATCAGAACGGCATACAAATCTGCTCTGGGTCTCCCGAACACAGTCAGCATGAATCGCCTGGAGCGCTTGGGTATTTACAATAAATATGAATAAATAAATATGAATAATTATGCCACCGCAGTTCTGATATCACAAAGAGAAAGGCTGAGCTCCACGTCGCAGGGCCGGTATATCCTCCGACGGCTGGGATACGAACCTCGACCCCTGTTCTACGGCGACGCCACAGACTTGTTGTCTCGAAATTTGAGGGACCACCTCTACGTCTCACCCATTCCACGAAACATGAATGCTAAATACCACGCAGGCCGCAGACAGGCCAGGACGAGGGCTCTGCAGAAGCGATTCGACAATGATCCGGCCACCTACTACACGGACGCGAGTGCAACTACTCGCGAAGACTTCTACACAATCACCGCAACCAACCAAGTCAGTACGATAACTGCCACAGTGAAGAGTACCTCGGTATACACAGGAGAGGCCGCAGCCAAAGCGCTGGCCATACGGGACGCCGACTTTAAGGGTCAACCGGCTTACGTGCTTACAGACTCGCAGGCAGCGTGTCGACTCTTCATGCGGGGAATTCTACCGCGCAGCGCTACAAGAATACTGGGCTCACGCGTCGACCTGGATCACGGCATAATCTGGTGCCCAGCGCACAACGGACTGGATGGGAACGAAAGGGCAGACCGCATAGCTCGAGGAAGTAACAACCGAGCGGCGGCCAGAAACCTGGAGGAACCTCCGTCCGCAGTGCGCGACATATTGGAAAATCAGAGAAGGGAGAGACGGACATTCGGCCCTCCGCACTCCAATGGATGGATGGACTAACTTTATTAAGCGAGCGAGTTTGGACCCTTCAAGGGCCCAGGGCCACCGCACAGCCCTCACTTTAGGCGCATGTGTCCAGGCCACGTAGGGCCATAGCACTGGCACCCCGGTTCACGCAGCGAAGTTGGATGTCCAGGTCCTGCGACGCAAGGAGGGCCTCCCATTCCTCCCATGTTCCGATGGCGGGCTGTCCCTGCGGGGGAGGATCGGCAGGGCAGCCAAAGAGGATGTGGTCTAAGGTGGCGTGCGACTCTCCACAGAGAGTGCACTCTGGCGAAACGGGGCAAAAGTGGGATAGGAGCTGAGGTGTGGGAACAGTTCGGGTCTGGAGTCGCCTCCAGAGGATTTGTTGAGAGTGGGATAGTCGGGGGTGGGGAGGAGGGTAGAGTCGACGGGCAAGGCGTGCTTGTTGGGTAATTTCGGAGAACGTGTGCGCCCGCTCCCTCGAGAAATCCCGGCTGGGGTCGCCATTTTCCCGGCTTACAAGTCCTCGGGCTATGTTATCGGCGGCCTCATTTCCGGGATTGCCAGAGTGAGCCGGCACCCACACGAGCTCAATACGTCTATCGGAATTTTGGACCCACATTCTCAATATTTGCCACGCTGGGGCATGGACTCCAAACTAACCAGAATACAAGCGCGGGGCTGGCGTCGCATCCAAACGAACACATACCCACACCTAAATCTCCTATGCAAGATGCACCCGGCGCATTACACAGACACCTGCCCGTGGTGTGGAGCGAAAACCCCGCTGGCTCACATAAAGTGGGACTGTATGGCTAGGCCGGGAGATATCGACTCACTCCTTCTAAGGCTGACAGACTTCGTACGGCAGTGGGAGGCATTGCTCGCAAACGAGGACCGGGAGAGCCAACTGGCCCTCCTCGACCAAGCTCAGCGAGCCGCTAGAGCCAGTGGAGCCCTTGACTGAGGGCCCCACCCAGACCAGCCGTTAAACCTTTTACCTATTTAATAAAGTTTTTTCCTCCTCCTCATCCAGAGTTCTCCACTCTGTAGGGTTGCGGTATCTGGGAGGGGACTACAGATCGCTGCAAGGCGCAGCTGTCGGCACCAGTCGGGCGTCAGGTCGGGAGACGTAGCAGGCAGCAGGAAAACCGAGGTTGCGAAATTCTTGCCGCACAACTTCCTGAATGAGGAAGATCGCTGGGGCTGGTTGGTCAATGGTGGGGTTAAGTTGGCGTGGATGGAACGTGGCAGGACTTGCAGCCTCGAGCTCGCGGCGAAAAATACGTGTGACAGTCTCATTGGAGGGGGGTGAAGCGGTAAGGGCGACGCAGGACGACGTCGCGGCCGTGTTAGGGAGCCGGGAGAACTGTGGAATGACGCGGCGGATTTTGGCGAGCTCAAAGCGGCCGCATTTCTTGACAATGATGTTGATGGTGCACACATTGTTGAAGATCAACAAGTTGAACGCGTCGTTCGCGATCCCTTTGAGAACGTGGCCTACCTTGTCAACTTCGACCATGTTCTCGTCGACTTTCCTGCAAAGAGCGAGCACGTCTTGTATGTACGAGACATACTAATCAGTGGAATACTGGACTCGGGTAGGAAGCTCTTTTCTTGCAGCCAGCTGCCGACCGGTTGGATTTACAAAGAGGTCGCGGAGCTTCTCCTTGAAAGCGTCCCAGCTAGAGATCTCCACCTCGTGTGTCAGGAACCACACACGAGGTGCTCCACCCAAGTAGAAGAGCACATTCGCTAGTATTATGGTAGGGTCCCAGTGGTTGTTCCGGCTAACACGCTCATACATGCCGAGCCAGTCATCAACGTCGATATTATCTTGGCCGGAGAATATGCCAGGATCGCGGGGAGTGGCAACCGTGACGTACGTTGTGGTTGGAGTCGCAGTAGCAGCAGCAGACGAGGTGTCGTCACCGGGAGCCATGGTGCAAAGCTAGACAGTACGGCCGCTGCGGAGCTCCGTGGCGTGGACGGGGAACGGCACTCTCCACCAAAATGTTACACGAACGATATGCATCTTCTATAGCACGCAGCGTTGCAACGGATGTGCTTTGGGGTAGAACTTGCTTTGTTAAACGAAAATTGATGACGGGGAGCCATGTCCGGTTATCGGCGATTGTTACGACGGAGGGGGGTGAAGCACAGTTATATCGCGCATCAAAAGGACATCAGGAACAGGTGTAGCGACGTAATCACCATCGGGCACAGGGAAAGATGAAAGCAAATCGACGAAAGTCAAGGTTTTGGGCGGCAGGCGGACGAAGGTGGTCGTACTAAAGTTGTTCTGCTGTTCGGCACGAATATGCGCGAGTAGAGGAAGTTCGAGGCAAAGGGTACCGGTAGAACAGTCGATCAAAGCTGAATGCGCCGTAAGAAAGTCTAGTCCAAGGATTACGTCATGGAGACAATTGGTCAGCACTGTAGAAAGATCTGGAACGTGGCGTTCGGCGATACTTATCCGGGAAGTACACATTCCAGTGAAGGCAACAGTGCTGCCATCGGCGACGCGTACGGTTCGGCTTGTAGCAGGCGTGAGAATCTTCTTCAGTCGACGACTGAGGTTATTACTCATTAAGGACACCTGGGCTCCAGTATCTATTAACGCCGTCAAAGGGACACCGTCGACGTGGACATCAAGTAAGTTCTGGTTCGTTGAGAGGGTCAACGGAGGATTTTGACATGACGAAGATAATGCAGCCATATTTTCCTCTAAGCTTCTGCCTGGCCTGAACCCATTTAGTAGTTCCCCCAACGCATCGTTTTTCTCCACCCACTTCGACAGTTCTAATTTTATGGCTTGTATTGCCATTCTATATATGACCGAAGTTACTGTATAACTGGCCTGTACGAGCTCGTCTTATTCTTATCTCCTTTGCCTTTGTAGATGAGGGTCATCTTGGTTTCACGCCATCCAAGGAGAATTTTCTTTGCTGTAATCACTTACCCTGTGGCATTAGTCAGCAGTGCCTTGCTTATTTGGCCGAGGTTTTTAATTAGCAGTATTGGGATTTCATGGGGTCCTGCTGCCGTGTTATTAGGGACATTTTCGATTGCCTTTTTCCAATAAAAGCTTTCTATGCTAAATTTTGACCTTTCAGGCCTGTCTGTTGTTGCTACATCTGCTGTCTGAACTACGCTTTTTCTCGTGCCGAAGTTATCCCTAATAACGTCTGTGATGTCTCCATCGTCTCCATCGTAGACGTTACCGTCTTCATCCCTTATAACCGTTTGCGAGTTTTTAGTTGGAACTCCGAGTGCTTTTATATGGTTTCAGAATCGTTTTGGGGTGCCTATGTCTCTTTTATGAATGTTATGCACCCAACGTTCACTTGCGCATTTAATTTTCTTTTGCACGACCTCACCCAAAATCCTTTTCTTTTCTCGGTATGTGTTCCATTAAGGAACACCTCTTCTTCGCGTAATCTGTCTTTTTTTGGCTTTTTGGCTTCTCGATGAGCCCTAGATGCCTCTTTACACTCTTCTATAGCTGGCTTTATTTCCTTGTTACACCACTTACGTGGTTTCCTCTTTCCAATCCAACAATTGCTTTCCCCTGTCTGCCTTATTTCCTGCTGCACAACTTCTACCAGTTCCTTATATTCCGAGACTGCTATATTAAAAGTCTCAATGTTCTTCTCTATGTTTTTGCGATCTCTGTTATTTGCTCTTCATTCAATTCTAAAAACTTTGAGGCTATTGGTTTGTGTGCGTTGGTATCTCTCCCAAACTTTAATGCTAAACGTCTATGATCGCTACCCAGGCTATTGTTTCCATTTTCGTCTCTTATCATTTGGTCTAGTTGTTCGTAGACCATTTCGGAGACTAAGGCGTAGTCGATACACGGCTGCCTATTTCCGCATTGCCACGTTACCTGTACATGATACTTATTCTCCTT
This sequence comes from Dermacentor silvarum, assembly GCF_013339745.2. Taxonomy (NCBI): domain Eukaryota; kingdom Metazoa; phylum Arthropoda; class Arachnida; order Ixodida; family Ixodidae; genus Dermacentor; species Dermacentor silvarum. The sequence goes on along the minus strand of NC_051154.1, from coordinate 207,477,973 downwards.
GTTAACTACTGTAAGGTTCTGTTCATAACACAGACTCAGCACTAGAGAGCCATTGTAATCAGTATATCCATCTAAATCGTCCACGCGCGCGTTCATATCTCCCACTAATATCACCTGACTTGATTTCTTCGACTCATTAATATCGCTTCTAATACAATCAACGAACAATAGGTAAGCTACACCCAGCCACGCCTTTTTGTTTTGCCATGTGCCGCTAATCTATAAATGCTCCTTGATTTCTCTTTTACCCTTTGTCACTTCAGACCTCGCCTAATTAGTATGCCTACGCCCGCGCCTTACCTTGACCCGGTCATTCTGTTGCACTCTTCCCATAGAAAAGTGGCAATAAGAGGCGGCTGCTCCAAATCTCGTAGATCCGTTTCGGTGAAGGCGTACACGCTAATCGCTTCATCATTCAGCTGCGTTTGAATTTCCAGCCATTTTTCCTGCTTGCGACCACCCTGCATGTTAATGTAGCAAATTTTACCTTCTCTGCTCGTATCATTTCTGCGTCTTTTTCTAATTCCTGGTCGTCTAATTCTGCCCCTTACTGGTGTTTCGCTACGTTCAATACTTAATCCTGCTTCCTGCTTGCCTTGGGCCCGCCTAAAAAATTACATCTTGCGCTGCGAATCGACGTCCAACCGGTGTTGCTACACTTGCGCCAAAATGTATGCCGTCACGCACAAAAGTGCCTTCGTGGCTGGCTCGATGCACTTCTAGGTTGATGTCAATGACCGTAAAATTCATTCCTTTAGCTAGAGTCCAAATTTCCCTGTTTACTGCAAGAACTGCCCTTTGAATTTCATACCCCTGCCTTTCAACCTCTGGAACCGTGCACACCGCGATTTGTACTTCCTTTGAAACATTCCGCAGGTCGGTCACTCCTTTGGCTATTTGCTTTGAGATCCCTGCCCCCCGTCTGTGCAGTATGTCAATCACTCCGCCCAATATCACCACTAGTTGTGTCTCCTCCATTGTGTCGCACATGTGTTCCTTGGTTTTTGCGATAACTTCTTTAATTAGTTTTCCCGGAAACACGCTAACCTGCAGGTACTCGTTCGCCTGCACCTACCCTCTTTGTTTATCGCCGGTTGTACTTGTTGGAATCCCCAACAAACACAACTCGACGCTTTTCTTCCCCCTTACCGCCGAAAGCTGCCCCTGAGGTCACGATTCCCTGCCCTCCTGCCTTATCCTTGCCCTTGGCTTTGTTATTTTCTCCCCTGCCCGTGTCAGTGGTAAGGGGAGAAATGCAAGTCGTAGGTTGGTCGTTCCACTGCTCTTGATCGGGGCACATAATCATATCTCGTGGCATGAACGGACGCACACGTTGCGTCGTAAGGCAAATAGGCATCGCTGACACGTTCGCTTGTCGCAGCGACAGCTTCACGTCGATCAAGTTCTTCGCGTACGATTTGTCTTATCGTTCACGCGATATCTCAGGGTGGTATAGGACCGACGTTAAGACTTGCAACGGTTCTGACGTTGGCGAGGCTACCAAACTTAGGTGTAATGCGCCTAGCCTTCAGAGTCTCAAACGCGCTACAATGTTTGCTCACGTCGGCTACAGGCTCCAAGGTGTCCTTTCCTATGAGGAAGTTGAAGACATCCTCGGAAATACCTTTCAGAAGATGTCCGACCTTGTCCTCTTCCTTCACACAAGGGTCTACAGACTCGTATCAAGATTTCCGCAATGTAGATTGTGCAAGTCTCACTTGGCACTCGAGCACGCTGCATCAAAGTCTTCACAGCGCGATGGTTCAGAGATGGTTCCCCAAAGCAGCTCTTTATTTCATCCGCGAAGTCTTCCCATGTTGCTAGAGTTTCTTCGTGGCTTTCAAACTACACGAGCGCTGTGCCTTCTAGAAACAATGGCACATTGGTCAGCCGGGTGTCCGAATCCCAACGGTTGTATCGAGTCACCCGACTGTAGTGGTTCAGCCACTCTTCAACGTCTTCTCCGACCTTTCCAGGGAAGGTCCGTGGTGCCATGTGCTGTTGCCATGTAGCGCCAGACGAAGACTGCGTGTTGTCGCCGTCAGGAATCGCCTCCATTGAATGCGGTAGTAGTCCGGCCAGGCCGCGGCTTCGGCGTAGTTCCCAATGTTCCGCTTCCGTTATCGTTCGTCCTGGATTGCTCTTCGTTACCTCGCACCTCCACCTATACTGTTACGGTGAGATTCGTTTATTAATATAATGATGAATGCGAGAGGCCTAGGGACAGATGAGATCACCGTCCGAACTCACGTCTACTTTCTTCACTTCAAAGCGTTACCCGTATCGTAGCAATATATATTGTAAGCACTATTAACGTACTTCGTCGTTTTCATTTGTACACAGCCATCATCATCATCCCTGTTGTTCTGATTCTTCGCGCAGGAGCTGGGGCGTTTCTTTTTTGGAATAAAAAGCACTTGGACAGCTCGGTCGGTCATGGTCTTATAAAGTGGTGGACGTCGGTCCTCTCGCGTTCACGTCCTCCCTGGCGCTATGTTCTGGTCACCGTCTGCACCCGGCTACCACTACAAATATGGACACTTCCAACCCCTGCTCTTCCGGCATCTCTAACCCTACCACACGGACGACTACGCCTGCGGTGCCCTCTTGGATTATCACGAGCCCTCAACGCGATCCCTCTGTCTTTGCGGAACTCTGCGGTGGTGACGTCGACGATTAGATCGACAACTACGACCGTGTGAGTTAATAAAGAACTAAATTATGGGCTTTTACCTGCCAAAACGACGATATGATTATGAGGGACGTCGTAGTGGGGGACTCCTGAAATTTCTACCACCTGGGGTCTTTTACCGGGCACCTAGATCTAAGTACACGGGTGTTTTCGCATGTAGCCATCGAAATGCGGCCGCCGAGGCCGGAATACCATGTGGGTTGTTGCAATCGGTGGAACGACGCCCAGAAATTGAGGCACGTCGCATTCTACTTGATTGGTGTTGCAAAGACGTGGTATTTCAATCACGGAGTCTGACATCACGGATTGTCGCCCCTTTTCCCACTGTACTTCTCGCGGAATTCTCATTGCCGCCCGTCTCGTCCGGTTTTCACGTGGCCGCGCCCTTCTGTCTGCTTGCAACACGACCCCAGATCCTGTGATGCTTTCCATAGGGATGACTGCGGCAAGCCTCGCCGACACTCAACCTATCTCTATAGTCACGCTTCGCCCTTCTTCATCGCTAGCAGCAAACTCAGGTTTGGATTATCCTTTCCCTCCCCCAGCCGTCCTTGGTTCTAGCCTAATAGCTGCGCAGTCCGAAGCCTTACTGGCGGTCTTGGGAAAGTACAAAGCCTGTTTCGATAGCTGTTTCCCTGTGTTGAGCCAAACTTCTGTGGCTACACACCGCATCGAAACCGATGGTTCCGCTATAATACGACGACGCCCCTATCGTGTATCACCGTCCCAACGGAAGGTCATTGAACAACAGGTTGCTGACATACTTGCGGAGCAGATAATATGGCCTTAATCTAGCTCCTGGGCCTCTCCCGTGGTTCTGGTAAAGAAAAAAAGATGGCTCCGTTTGCTTTTGCGTCGATTATCGAGCGCTCAATAAGATCACACGCAAGGACGTATATCCAATTCCTTGAATTGACGACGCTTTGGACTTACTACAAGCGGCGGAGTATTTATCGAACCTAGATTTTCGATCAGGATATTGACAAATTCCGATGAACAAGGCTGACAAAAGAAGACTGCATTCGCTACACCAAATAGACTTTATGAATTTAACGTGATGCCTATTGGCCTTTGTAACGCTCCCGCCTCATTGGAGCGCATGATAGACAACGTACTTCGTGGACTAAAATGGAAGACCTGCCTCTGTTATCTGCATGATATTGCCATCTTTTCGTCTAACTTCAGCCAACATCTTCATCGATTAGACGAAGTTCTCAAGTGCCTTGCGAATGCTGGTCTCCAGATCAATACAAAAAATGCAAATTTGCAAGCAAATCAATAAATGTATTGTGCCACGTCGTCTCCAAATATGGCATCCATCCACACCTCGAAAAGATTAGTGCTGTTCTCCAGTTTCCTCGCACCCAGTAGGAGAAGGGTCTACGTAGTTTCCTCGGCTTGGCGTCATATTTTCGTTGATTTATACGTAACTTCGCTGCAATATCAGCTCCTCTGCACTAGCTTCTGGTTACCGGTGCCTCTTTCACATGCACTAACGACTGCGAGTCGTCTTTTCAAGCTCTTAAGCAACATCTTACTTCAGGAGCAGTGCTTCGCCACTTCTAAGATGTAGCCCGCACCATACTCTATACTGACGCAAGCGCACAAGTTATTGGAGCAGTACTTCTGCAACGTAATGCAGCCTCTAAAAAGCAAGTCATTACATATACCAGCCCAGCACTTTCTCCAGCAGAGCGGCACTGCACCATTACAGAGCAAGACTGCCTGGCTATCGTTTGGTCGAATCAGACATTTAGCCCATACCTTTACGGCCGCCACTTCACCATCGTCACCGACCATCACGCTCTGATTTTGTCTTACTTCAGCGGGCCTACTCCTACTATCGAACTCTCATAGATCGCCATAGTGGGTTCGCCGAACCACCCAACAGCCGCTTGCGACGCCAACTTCGACAAATCAGCCTTCAAGGTGGCGTGCTACACCGCTACGTTTCCCACCCAACAGGTCACCGGTGGGTCCCAGTTCTACCTCGCTGCCTTCGCCTACGAGTATTAGAGGCACTTCACGACGACGAATCGGCTGGCCACTTAGGCTTCCACAAGACTTAAGACCGCATCAAGACCCGCTGCTTCTGGCCTGTCCTATCCACAACGGTGGCCAAATACTTTGCCTCTTGTGTGTCATGTCGGCACCGCAAACACTCGACATCCCCTCCTGCCGGTTTACTATAACCTCTCCCTTGCCCGGAAGCGCCTTTTGAATTTGTTGGCATTGATTTACATACTCCCTTGCCTTTGACACCCTCCGGTCACCGTTGGATTGTAACTTCGGTCGACCGTTTAAAAAAGATATGCCGAGACTGCCCCTCTGCGATCTGGTACCGCTTCTTAGGCCGCTGACTTTTTCTTGCTCTCCATCGTCTTGCGCCACGGGGCTCCTCGCGTTCCTCTGAGTGACCTGGCAAGGTGTTTATTTCCCAGGTTCTCGAAGATGTTCTTTGGGCCGCTGATACTGTGCACAAATCTTCTACCTATCATCCGCAAACCAATGGCGTTACTGAGCGCTTCCACCATACGCTGTCTGACATGATTTTCATGTACGTCCGTCCAGACCACACTGAGTGGGATAAAATTCTTCTTTTGTGACATTCGCACACAATACTTCTATTCAACGAACTACCGGCTACAGCCCTTTCTTTCTTGTGTATGGACGGTCTCCTCCCACCATATTAGACAGAGAATTCTTTTTAGCACCTTCTTCGCCTAACGCGTCACTTTCAGAAGATTGCACATTGCCTTCAAGTCACCAGGCAAAGCACGGAAGCTACCCAAGCTAAGCGCAAACGTCGCTGCGACAACAAACGCCACGACCTCCGTTTTCACCCTGGAGACCAAGTTCTGCTTTGAACTCTAGGCCTCCGTGAGAAGTTCCTAAAAAGCTACATTGGCCCATACACCGTTGTGCAGCAAACATCTGCAGTGAACTATCTCGTCCGCCCAGTACACTGCGTCACCGACCGGCACCGCCAGAATACCGAAAGTATTCACGTCTCCCGGATGAAGCCCTTCACTCCATGTTTCGATAATCTCTAATCTGCGTTGTACATAGCCATCATCATCATCCCTGTTCTTCTACTTCGCGCATGAGCTGGGGCGTTTCCTTTTTGGCATAAAAAGCGCTTGACAACTCGGGTGGCCTCGGTGTTATTATATATATATATATATATATATATATATATATATATATATATATAATACACCAGTTTGTATGCTCGGGTAGATTTGAGAATGGACTGTTCATGTCGTACGTACTATCTCATTACACGGGCGTGTCTCACTTGAAAGTGACGAAGTACAAAGCAGGCTTCTTACAGCCATAGCACTATCTTCAGAGCAATCAGTGTACGTCTATCACACGAAAGTCTCATAATTAACACACTATAGCGCGTGCGGACTGCGCACTCCTCGCGCTGATCGAGCAAATGCTTGAACCACGCAACAACTTAAAATTGACGCTAGATTGTACAGTGTGTACGTATTTACTAAGACTCTTTTGTAGTTAAACGATGTAGTGGCAGCCGAGTTCCACTCAGGAACGACCCGCTTAAGAGCAAGCTTCAATTTTAGCTATCAAGGCCAACTCAGATTTCCCTATTCGTGCAAACTGCATCTGTAAGACGCAGAAATGCTTTGATGAGACAAATGCAGGACTTAATTGCATAAGCTTAATTGCATTTGAGAGAGAACTTTAAATTCTATCAACTTAAGGACGCCAAATTTTTATATAGGGGTTCAAAATTTTTTACAAAAGTTGGCAAAAATCATCAAGCTAAAAAAATTTAAGCACAATGTTTACAAATCCGTAACTCTGCACCAGCAACAGATATCGCTGTTCTGGAAATTGCTTCTATTAGAACATCTAAAGTGAGGAAGAATATATGGGTTTACCACTTTCATGTAATAGGTACAATGATTACAAGGTGTTTACAATAACCCTACTCAAAATTAGTGGCATGTTTAAGAACGTCGTACAATACATTAACTTAGCCCGATTTAGACATTTTAACAGGTACCACTAATAACACTATGTGATATCGTCATTTTCACTGTTTTCCAGAACTAGTTTTTAGTTTTGAAAATTACAACAATGTGACAAAGTGATAGACGGAATAAAAGGTCTTTTGAGGTAACAGTATACTAACTTTTCCTTCAATATGCTTCAAGTTCCATCAAATTCGGTGGCCTGGATGCCGAGGAAAGCGATTTCTCCATCACCATGTATTTTGGTAGGAGCTCCCGAGCTACAGCTTCCCGTAATGGTTGTCCAAAACTGAAAAACCATTTGTGCCTATATATCCAGCGGACGATCAAAGCTGTTACCAACATTGGCGCGACAATATTTATGACTTGGAAAATATTGTCGATCATTTAACTACGGCTGCACGACATTGGAGAGCAGGCGATATGGACTGCACAATATTGTCGGGCATATAACGACGGCTGCTTGACATTGGAGAGTAGGTGATATTGACTGGGCCATGAATACTACTCCTTGGCCGTCTACAACCAATGTCGTCTATGCAACGTATAAGCTCGCCCAATGTTGCCACCCGTATTGTCCGGCAGCGCCAATAATGTAATTTGAATGGTAACGGTGGGCCATCGTTGGAGTGCTCATAGAATGGCACCAACAATGTTGTTATAGAGTTGCCACCACTAGGTCATTATAACACATCGCAAAAGTCAGCCATCGCAAAAATAATACTGGCCCGGCGTTCTGTGCTGCCTGGGGATGAGCAAACTTCAGAAAGCCAGCAGAGTTTCGTACTCATAATTATTCATGCAGGAAGCAGACAGCATGAGACTTCACATTTTCCTATTCTAAGGACATTGTACGTTTTTAAATATTTACAGTGGTAACGTAGTTGATGGATAATTTTTATCAATTAGTGTTTTGCCCGTGAGATATAATCGCGCTTCAATCGCACGGAACCGCATTTCAGCCTCGCCTTGGCGACCATGTGAATTGGCCTTGGCACAGCCCCGAAAACCGGAAACGTCTCAATAGATTGGATCAGTCGAACAGGCCCAGCTAGGATGTAGCATTTGATATCAGCCGCATACCTAGCGCTTCTCATCTCGGCATTGGGTACGAAGCCTCTCGACGTACTCAGTGGGCGTTGTGCCCCGCGGAAGGTGAGCGAGTTAACCTATGCGGAAGCGGTTACCATTCGCGTAGAATTTTACGAACCCACGCCAAATAAGATATCGGCCAGTTTCAAGTTCTTTACCCACCTTCAAAGGGAAGAGGAATCGACTCAGCAGTTTATCGCGGAGCTCCGACTCCTGGCTGATAAATGCAACTTCGGGCCAATGTTGAACCGCCCGTACAGCGGAAACCCGTACAGCGGTACTCACCTTAAGGAGGGAAGAGTGCTGCAAAGTGAAAGTGTTATCGAGGACAGAACACAGCATTCGCCGTGACGTCAGACTGACGTCATCACACGTGTCATAGCTGCGGGATAAAGTCTTTAAAAAGGCTGTCACTGAATAAACGCGCGCAGTGTTCCCGTTCTTCCATGAGCGTTCTGATGCTCCTGGCCGTCTGGCCGAACGCCGTACCGGTTTGCATAGTGAATTAGTTTATACTTTGTAACTCTTCCCGTGCAGACTCCAGGTGTCCTTCACACATTTTATGCAGTCTTGATTTTCTTCAACTTAGCGGCGAATGATCCGCTGATAACGGAGTAGTCGGCTCTGTGTCGACTAGAGCGGTGACTTCTTAGCCATTGAGAAGCACGTTGAAGTCCTTGAGGTCAGCGTTGGACATCGCTTCCAGGTGACGTTGCAGCGATACGGGAACTTCTGGTACTTCCAGTGACTGAAGTTCTTCCTTGACTATGTCAGTGGTCGAGGCCACGTGGGGCGGCCACCTAGGGCACAACCTCTGCAGCTCTTCCGTACAACCACTATGATGGTCTCGCGCAGGTCATCTATACCTAGCGTTTGTGCTTCGGTGTAGTGTGTTGTACTTCACTGTGCGCATTTCAATCGTCTTCTCGATTGTTGTAGCCTCTGAAACGAGCTCGGCGATGCTCCTGTAGGGGTTGTGCATCAATCCGGCAAGGAGCTGTTCTTTCACACCCAGCATCAGGAACCAACTGTCTTTTCAACAGACATGTCGGGGTCAGCATGGTGGAACAAGCGAGTCGTCTCATCCGTGAAGATCGCGATGTTCTCGTCCAGTAGTTGTACTCGGGTTTCCAACAAAACTTCTGCCCTCTTCTTGCGTATGACACTCGTGAAGGACTTCAAGAAGTTCTCACAAAATAGGTTCCACGTCTGTAGGAGGCCCTCTTGGTTCTCAAACCAAATCTGAGCAGCGTCATCCAAAGAAAAGTAGACATACCGCAACTCGTCATCGCAGCTCCTGTAGTTTAACGTCGCGGTCCGCTCGTATTTCTTCAGTCAGGTTTCAGGGTATTCAAATGATGATCCACGAAAAGTCGGTGGCTCCCTGGGTTGTTTCAAAAACACGGCTGCAGGCGAATCTGGGTTCGTTGTCGTAGCAGTTGACTTGGCCACGATCTTTCTTTTTGTCTCAGGTAGAAGTTCGTGCTCCATAGACAGATTTTGTAGCCTACAGCAAGCTCTATAGTTCGGGGCGGCGTTGGTGTGGTCTGCAGGGCTTGGGCTTGACGTCGGCGTCCTGTAAATTAACGTACAAGCACCTACACTAGATGTCACTTTGCAGTGACGTTGTAGAAAGACGCCGCGTATAAACATGGTTACCAGTTTCAACCTTTATTGAGCGAACCTGTGCCCAAAAGAACAAGCAACACATTGCACAATAATTTAGGTCAGCACACTCATCGAGCGTCGAAAAACTTTCTTTTATTTATTGTTAGGATTACATACACCGCTAAGAAGGCAATACTGTAGGGAGGTTACATTGCTTGCAAAATACTAAGAAAGCAACATATACGCAATAGCCAATAGTATAAACGATTAACACTGCTGCTGAAGATACAACGACGATCAACAAACCGCCACTGTTATAACATACAATACAACCAACTATTAAAGAAGAAAAACAAAGATACATACTTCAAAGCGCATTTTGATGACTGGTTAGGAAATAGGCCGCATCAACAATTTCCCGCGGTAAAACATTCAGCTCATCAATCGTGCGAGTGAAAAGAGAATATTTAAAGGCCCTAGTCCGACCCTTGTACGAGGAGGCGCAGAAGTGAGCGAGGATGATCCTGAAGACGACGAAAGCGGACACAACCTGAGTGGGCTTTCTTCCGTCTCCGCGAACGTTCTTTATTTTTGAATACATATACTAAATAGTTTTATACGCGGAACATTTGGTGTAGGTGCTGGGTAGCCTACAGTGCAGGTGCCGGTGTAGACGACGCGTCGTCCCCTGGAGGCATTGTCGCAAGCTGGATCGGACGTCCGCTGCGGAGCTCCGTTTTGAAGAAGACGGGTTTTTCTTACTATGGTCTCTCCTGCAGGAGATATGATATAGTGTTTTCAAATATTTATTTTTATCAATGCGTGTGTGATGGTGGTAGATCTGAAACAAAAATTTTAGGGGAAGCATTCTTCGACGCGCTGCCAACGGTTTCCAGCCGACGCCATCAACGATGTCACAGCTTCTAACACAAAAGTTATGCCCATGGCGAATCTTACGGAGCGTTCCTGATCCATTTCTTGTTTGTATGTAAGGATTACGGTATACGAATCCCATGTCAAGGATGCATACTATACTATTGACATTATATTAGTAAAATAAAATATCTGGTATAATGAATTTGGCGCATGCTTAAGATTTCGCTGAAAGAAGTGCAGAATCTGCGTGGCCTTGCTTGTTATGTCACAGCAAAGCTGTTTATGCCTAATGTTCTATGCATTTTTCAACTCCGTAAGCAAAATCTCAGGTCCCGCATTTGATGAAAATCGCTTTATTCTAAGCAAAGCCTTCTACGTCTCATCACTTGGATATGCATTCTAAGTAAATCAGTTATCAATAGGCACCATTTTCAAGATCAGTAGACTCTGGTAGATAATAAAGGCTTCCCCAGATTTGCCGCTGTGCGGCCCGCGTGAGCCATGTCTACTTCATGCGTGCCTAGTTTTCTCCCGCTCTCATGGGACGGCGGCACCGTCGGGCGTTGTCGGCAAGACAAAGACGTCGTTCTCCATTTTGAAATTCACTTCTCGTCTCTCGTCGTAATAGGAAGGCCGCGTATTGTGTGCACTCCCGATCAGCAGCGCGCCTACGAATAGCGACGGCGAGAACAGATGCGAGAATGCGATCGGCGGCGGCGGCGGGTGGCAAACACCGATGAAGATGTATGGCGCCGATCAAGACAAATAATGACCACCGATCAAGAATAAATGTGTGTGTGCGAGTGTGTACCACTGATCAAGAATAAATGTGTGTGTGTGCCTTTCGTCGCAATGACCGCCGCCAGCGCTCAAGACAATGATATGTGTTAGTACCTTTGATCAAAAATCTGTGTCACCTCAGCGTCGTGTACTAAACAGCTTCGCTGGTCATCCACCTTCACAGAGTGGAATGACTCATCATTTTTAACAGCGAGCTGTTTAAGCTGGCCGTAAGTTGTGCCGCGAGCCGCAAAACATCGCTGAGCGATGAGTCACTTGGGTTGCCAAGCAACCACCTGCGATTCCTCTCCGTGCCATGCACATGTTGCCCTGACATGGGACGTTAAGAAGAGGGAAGGAGAGAATGCGCGCGGCACTGCGCAATGCTTGTGAGAGGTAAGGAAAAATGCGAGCGAGCGAGAGAGCGAAATAAATTCTGGCAGCACTAGCGAGGCAGTGAGCAGAGCTGCTGCCGCCGCCGCCCGCGTTTCCCGGTGCCCCCGCGTTCGCGCCCATTTTCTCGATAGGGGAGGGGCTAGTGATTTTTCTGTCAAAGAACTGCCATCTGCCAGTCTTCTTGCTGGTGACCTTGACTCTCCCGCTGTGACTCGGATGCGTTTCCTTGCGTTGTCGTCACTCACAACACATCACCACACTGTCACGCACATTTCACCACATGCACTGCTCACAACGTTTGCGAGTTCATTGTTCGAACCACTTTACATGTGTATACTTGCTCCGTCCGCGTGATACTCTTGATATTTCATCCATCCATCGCTCTACTCATGAAGTCCGTCCCCACACCATGTCTCCCTTTAATGTATTTTATGTGGAAGCAATATTCTTACAAGGTGAGGCTCCATCTCATTATTCTGCCATTAGCTTCGCTTTACTGAAAAAAAGTCGCAGTTTCACCTGAAAGGCGAAGCATCAATTGCGATAGCAAACTGGTAGAGAGCTATACAGAGTAATGATATTAGCTGTATCAGGTGTATAAACTTGGACATGCAGCAGCACCGGCAACACGCAGAACTGTTGTCGACGCCGTCGGCGTTTTGCCCGCGTTCGCTCAAAATGCGTGCGGCATTGGTGACTGTTGCCGGAGCCTCTGATAGTAGTAGTAGTAGAGGTTCGGGGTGGGAAAAGATGCATATTTCTGCAGCCCTTATAGGGAGCACGGCTCAGCATCTGAGGGGAGGGGTAATGGGGGGAGAAAGAGGAAATAGTGGGAGAAGGGTGGAAGGGAGAGGGCAGTCGTCCTCGTCTCGGGCAGGGTGCCCCTACAGCCGGTCAGCCAGCATAGTGTCCGCAAGGTAGCCGAGGACCACCTTGAACACTTGGCTGGGATTGTGGGCTGGATGCAGCAGGTCCGTGCTGGCAGCAGAAGGTAGACCCATGCGGCGGAGTTGAGCCACCATGGTGTTGCGGTGTTGGTCGAGTCCGGGGCAGGAACATAGGAGGTGCTCCAGTGTTTCGTCTGCCCCGCACTGAGAGCAGGCTGGGGAGTCTGCTCTGCCCAGGCGGAAGCTTCGGGCGGCTGTCCAGCAGCAGCCAATCCGAAGGCGTAGTAGGAGGGATCTCTCCCTTCTGGTCAGTCCCCTGTCAGGCAGCCGTGTCGGAGGGTTCCACCTTGCCACGCGTGCGTCGGGGTGGCAGCTCAGCAGCAGTCGTTGAATGGTGCTCCTTGAGTAGTCCGACGACACGACCGCCTGGCTGGGAGCCGTGTCCGTGCCGTGTGCCTCCTTTGCCAAGGCATCTGCCTCTTCATTGCCTGGGATTCCCACGTGGGCAGGTACCCAGTGCAAAGAGACGTCAGTACCACTGGCGCGGAGAGCGTGAAGCTTTGTCACCAGGAGGGCTGCACTGAAGCCAGCCCTCTCCGGGAGGCACACAGCCTGGAGAGCAGCTCGCGAGTCGCTGGCCACTGCGACCGGTACCCCAGGGGGCTCGGCTGCCAGCAGGTCTGCGGCCAGGTGGAGGCCCGCCATCTCAGCAGCGGTGGAGCTGGCCGAGAAGGGAAGTCGACAGGTCGATGCCCTGCCGAGCGCGGGGGCCACACAGGCCGCAGTGGCTGAGCCGCTGTCGGGGAGGACGGAGCCATCCGTGAAGACAAGCAAGTCTCCCCGCCAGCTCTTCCTCCAGCTTGGAGGTAGCCACCTGAAGGAGTACGCAGCTGGACGATCGGCCGCTTGCTGTGTCCTTCAAGCGAGGTGGTGATGACCAGGGGCCTCTCGTGTGGTGGCGGGAGTCTAGGTGCTGGGGGTACCTGGCCGACCACTGCCTGGTAAGTGTCGACGAGGCTCCCCATCCTGGAGGAGGGACGGCTCGCCAGGCGGGCGAGCAGGCGTTCTCCGTCAGGGGCGTGGGCCAGCCTGTCGATGTGCAGCAGGCCACGTTGCTGCAGCAGGAGGGACAGAGGCCACGCCCCCGCCTCTGCGAGCGTTGCTGCTATCTGAGAGGTCCGGGGCAGCCCCAGCACGCTCCTGATGAAGCCTCTGTGTAGCTGCTCCAGACGTCTCAGCCGGGTTGCTGACAGCGTGACGAGTGGCAGGGCGTAGAGCAGCCTGGAGGTGGCGGCTGCAGAATGCAGACGCAGCGCCCAGGATGTCGAGCATCCTCGCCCCCTCAAGAAGATGCGGCTCACTGCTTTCTGGACCCTATGGACCTGGGCCACGGCAGCCTTTACAGCGGGAGTCCAGGTCAGCAGGTGGTCGATCTGCACTCCCAGGTAGATGACTGTCTTCTGCCATGGTATCCTGGTGCCTCCTACGCTGAGACAGGCAGCGCTCCGTCGGGTGGCCGAACGAGGATGCACCAGGAGAGCCTTAGTCTTGGCAGAGGACACCTTGAGGCCCACGGAAGCCAGGTGGCCCACCGAGGCGTCCAGGGCCTCCTGGAGGCAGGTCCGGACTGCAGGAAGGCTGCGTCGTGGTCCGCTGGTCCACAGGGCGATGTCGTCCGCGTACACTGAGCAGTGCACTGGGAAGCGCCGGCCCTTTGGGATGGATGAGGGCAGGCGTGCCAGGACCACGTAGAAAAGGAAGGGGCTCAGCACCGACCCCTGAGGCACGCCTTCCGTGACCGGTTGCGGGGAGCTCTGTGCGGTGCCCACGCGCACTCGGAAAGAGCGACCGGTCAGGAAGGCACGCACGAATTGCTCCATGCGTCCCGACACTCCCAGTGCATCGAGGGCGTGTATCACCACCTGGTGGGGCAGGCCGTCGAAGGCACTCTGCACATCCAGGAGGACCAGCAGGGCTGCCTCACCTTCGCTCCTGGCCTGCTCCAGTGTTGACACGACGTCGCTGATGGAGTCAGCTGTGCAGCGGCGACTCCGGAAGCCAGTCTGCTGCTCCGGAAAGAACTCCAGCACCCTGGCTATCCACTGCAGGCGCACTAGGACCATGGTCTCCATGATCTTGCAGACCGCAGATGTAAGGGAGACAGGCCTGTAGGACGATGGAGCAGTGGCTGGCTTTCGTGCCTTCAGTATGGGCACGACTATGGCAGTGAGCCACGACTCGGGGAGCTGGCCGTTGTTCCAGACAGCGTTGAGGCAGTCCAGGAGCCGGGCCTTCTCAGCGTCCGCCAGGTTGCGGAGCATCTGGAAGGTTATCCCGTCTGCTCCCGGGGCGCTTCGCCGCCTGGAACGGTCGAGGGCCTTGGTCAGCTCATGGAGCTGGAAAGGCTCATTGCATAGGGCCGCCACGCACTCCATCGTCCAGTCCGGGTGGTGGGTGGTGTACATTGGTGCGGCTCTCACCATGCTGGCTGGATCAGGGGTCGGTACAGGTGGCCGGGTGGCAAAGTGGCTGGCCAGGAGGTCAGCCAGAGCCGTCTCTGTCATCCCCATAGATACAGCAACGGCCAGGATGGGTTGTCGGATGCTTGGGCCCTGCTGGAGTGCTCGTAGCAAACGCCACGCCGTTGAGCTGCTTGTGGCGGAGGAGATGGAGTTGCAGACTCCCGCCCAGCTCTGCCGACGGCGCTGGTTGGCGTGACGTCTGCATACAGCATCCAGCCTCCGGTAGGTGGTCCAGTCTCCCTGGTCAGCCGTGCAGATGGCCCGGCGTTCTGCCCTCCTCCTTGCGGCCCAGAGGTTCAGCTGCCGTAGGTCAGGAACGGGACGTCCTGGCTGCACTCGTGACACTACGGTGGCGGCCGTGGCACTGTTCTTTATGTGGCTAAAGAAATCGCCATCCGCAGGATCGCCTGCGCAGCGTCTCCTGAAGTGGGCCCAGTTCACCGTGGAGCAGACCCTGCTCCGGGGGGTCCGGCCAGTGTCATGGGAGAGGATGACAGGGAAGTGGTCGGACCCCCATGTGTCAGGGCAGACTGTCCAGGTGTACGCACAGCGTTCAGTCGCAAGACTGAGGTCTATGGCCGTGCGCACACCTCGGCGAACGTAGGTTGCCTCTCCGCTGTTGAGGATCAGGAGGCCTGCGCGAAGGCAGATGTCCGCGATGGCACGGCCACGAGTACAGCAGCGTCGTCCTCCCCAGGCAGTGTGGTGGGCATTGACGTCTCCACACAGGAGGGAATCTTTCCCCAGGCGGCTTGCCAGCTGCAGGAGGCTGGTGGCATCCCAGGCGAGGCGGGGGCGGATGTATATGCTGGCCACGGTCGTGTCGCACGAGCCTATGCGAACAGTGACCGCGCAGCACTCCATCGCGCCCCCGGCCAGGTCATCCACAGGAACTGCAGCGTGGGGGATGCTCGTGCGCACGAACACGGCACATCGGGCTGCTCCCTGGTCGTGGCCGGCCGTCCGGCAGGGTGCCGCAGTGCACGTGTCGAGAGTGCAGGAGGTGGTGCTCAGGTGTTCCACGTAGCCTGGCAAGCATAGGGTTCCTGCCGTCACGTACACCTCCTGCAGTGCGAGCACGTCGTACTCCTCCTGGAGGAGATGTAAGCACAGCTCCGCCTGCCGCCGCCGCAGTGAATTCGCGTTCCACTGCAGCACCCGTGGACGCCGACTGCTTCCTCGGTCTCTAGCCATGGTTGGCCTTGTTTCCCTGCAGTCCCCCAGCCTGGAGGCAGAGGGATTTCAGCGGGCTGCCCGCTGGGAGGAGCTCGCCCACCGCTCGGAGGGTGAGCTGCTGGGAGGCAATGATGGCGTCCCTGGGGTCAGCAGCAGGAGGAGTCGCCGGGGGCCGGGTCGCCTTGGCTGCTGGTTGGGCAGCGGGAGTGGCTGGCTGCCCGCCGGGGGCCGTGGAAGACTGGGGTGCCTGGGGGGCTGGTCTCCGGTGGCCAGCAGCAACTTGGGCGTAAGTGCTGACTGGTGTAGCCGTAGAGTTGCCCTCTCGCACCATTGTCCGGACTGCATGTCTGGACAGTGGCACTGAGGAGGTAGCCAGGATGGTGGCCACCTTGCGTTCCTCCTGCCATCTGGGGCAGGCAGGAGTACAGGCAGGATGGTTTCCTCCGCAGTTGGTGCAGCGGGCCTGGCTGCTGCAGGGTTCTGAAGCCGGGTGCATGCGGCTGCAGTTCTTGCAGCTGTTGGGCCATCTGCACGCGGCTGCTACGTGGCCAAGGCGTCCGCACTGCTGGCACTGGAGTGGAATAGGCGGGCTGGCCGCACGGTGAAGCGAAGCCGGAAGATGCTGACACTCTCAGGAGGAAGAGGGCCGGCGAACCGGAGGACCACTGTGCTCTCCTGACGAGTGGCAGCCAGGACGGGGATGCTACTCTGGATTCCCTCCAGTAGCTCTGCATCGCTGTGGCTTCCATCAACTCCGTGGACAAACCCTGTGCTCCTCGTGCGGTCCGCGGGCAGGCGGGCAGCCACAGGGATGCCACGGAGCTCGGTGGTGGCCAGCAGCACCTCGAGGCACCTTTGCATTGCTGCATCTGCGGCGACCACGTTTCGTTTGGCGTTCACACGCACCGCCGTCACTCCCTCGATGGTCGCTAGGGCACTGGCCAGTGCAAGGCGCGATTCCTTGGCAAAGGAGCCGCCCTTCTCGGAGGGCCGGAACAGGGCCGTACCTGCCACGGCGGGATCTGCAGGCAGGGCCACGGTGGCTCTGTTGCGGCGGCGGGCAGCGCGGGACATCACCAGACGGAAGTCGTCAGGAACCTCTGGGGTGCTGCCTGCAGGTTCACTGGCTCCCGCCAGGTTGGTGGAGGCTTCAGGGTTCCGCTGTCTGGGGCCAGCCTGCTGTGGGGGGGGGGGGGTTGCTGGTGTCGCCGGTGGGGCGCCCTGCGACGAGCTGGAACAAGCCTGGGGAGTGCCAGCCGGTTGGGAGCGCTTGTCCTTGGCCGTTTTCTTCAGCTGCTTTTTAGTAGCCACATTAGTGGCTAGCCGCTGGTCCCTTTTCAGGAAGTCGGCGGCGATATGAGGCGGTGCCTTTCGACGCGGCTCAGGCTGTTGTGGTTCTGCCGTCTTCTGGGAAGCAGCAACTCCCGGGGTGGTAGAAGCTGGCTTGCCAGGAGCAGCAGGTGGAGAGGTCTTTTTTGCAGTAGGGGTGCTGGCTGCAGGCCCCTCTGCACTGGTAGCCGCGGCCGGAACTAGTTCGGTAGCAGCAGGGGTGGATGATGGTGTCAGTGGCTTCCGCTTAGAGTCGGAGTGGGCCCCGAGGCCCTTTGACTCCTTGGGAAGTTCCTCCTCATCCTCGCTGTCTCGGCCGCGCTTCCGGGTGGTTGTTTCATCCATATCCTCCTCATCGCCCCTTGCGGGGAGCTCGGGCGGAGGGGGACACGAAGTTCTCCATGGCGCGTGGGTACTTGCGGGCACAGGGACGGGCTATCGCTCGCCGCACGGGCACTGCACAAGCACGCGCACGTGGGGGAGGCTGGCGCTCGCGTGGATCTCAAAAAAACAAAAACAAACGTGGGCAGCACAGGGTGGAAGCGCAGTGTGCACCCGCGTAGCGCAAACACGTGGCGCACGAAGCGCCCGCACAGTGAGGGACACGTGGCACGCGCGAACGGGAAAAAAAAAAAGAAAAACACTCGGGCGCATACGGGTCCAGCAGGCTGGGATTCGCCACACAAGCGGAGAAGGCCAAGCACAAGCTTGGAGATGAGGGGCCGTGGTCCTTGGTCCCGTGCAAGCCATGCACGGCACGTCCGGGACGTCGGGAAGGACGCGGTTCGTGCCGCACTCGCCGGAGCGAAGCGCACACACGTCCGCGCTGGTGGAGAAGTTGGACTCGACTGACGAGGCGAGGTCGTCGGAGCGGAGAGCTGCGCGACATCTCACTTCGGCAGTCAGGGCGAACTCCGACGAAATCGTCGTCGCGCTCCGGACGCTGTATGCGGCGACGGTGAGTCGCGCGCGGCGGCGGCGGAGTGCGCGAGAGGTGCCGGCTCCGGTGGCTCCGGTGGCTCCGGTGATGCGCAAGCCGTGTGACATCACTGATCCTTGCGCATGCGTCAGCACGGCTCTTGATGTGCCACGCGAAACGGGCTTGGCTAGGCCAGTGTAGCTAACGCTACAAAATAGCGGGCACAAGCTGCTTATAGCGTATACCCAAGACGTAATACATTTATCGCCACAGGGCGCCTACCCGCAGAACACAAACTGTGCTTGGGTTATTTTGTGCGCAGTACTCTGTAGCGTACGCTAACTTTCGATCCACTATTTCTAAAGATCACTATTGCACCACTCAGTTCCTCATTTCCCCAACTTCTATGCCTTGGATATGATGCCCTTGGTACCAATGATTTGTCCTCAGACGCTTACATATTGTGGGAGCACATTGAGCTCAACGTATGGGCACCGTTCACTGTTCAGATGGCGCTACGACATTTCATGTTTCGCCCCAGTATTGCCGACACCGGCCGCTAGAGAGGCGATGAAAATTATACGCCATTCCGAACGACAACGGCTTCCTTATCGTCACTGTCGCACAATTCTCGGGGCGCTACCTTGCGCTGCGCGCGCTGGCTGCGACGGGACGACGCGAAACCGAGACGCGTCGCAAAACACTCGGGACGCTTTCTTGCGCGAGGGGTGCTAAGTCTACGCGTTGAAGCTTTCGCTGTATCTGAAACTGAGACGCGTCGCACAATCCTGGGGGCGCTACCTTGCGCTACGCGCGCTGGCTGCGACGGGACGACACGAAACCGAGACGCGTCGCATAAGACTCGAGTCGCTTTCTTGCGCGATGGGTGCTATGTGTACGTGTTGAAGCTTTCGCTGGATCTGAAAGTGAGATGCGTCGCACAATCCTCGGGCGCAATCTTGCGCTGCGCGCGCTGGCTGCGACGGGACGACGCGAAACCGAGACGCGTCGCAAAACACTCGGGACGCTTTCTTGCGCGAAGGGTGCTAAGTCTACGCGTTGAAGCTTTCGCTGTATATGAAACTGAGACGCGTCGCACAATCCTGGAGGCGCTATCTTGCGCTACGCGCGCTGGCTGCGACGGGACGACACGAAACCGAGAAGCGTCGCATAAGACTCGAGTCGCTTTCTTGCGCGATGGGTGCTATGTGTACGTGTTGAAGCTTTCGCTGGATCTGAAAGTGAGATGCGTCGCACAATCCTCGGGCGCACTCTTGCGCTGCGCGCGCTGGCTGCGATGGGACGACGCGAAACCGAGACGCGTCGCAAAACACTCGGGACGCTTTCTTGCGCGAGGGGTGCTAAGTCTACGCGTTGAAGCTTTCGCTGTATCTGAAACTGAGACGCGTCGCACAATCCTGGAGGCGCTATCTTCCGCTACGCGCGCTGGCTGCGACGGGACGACACGAAACCGAGACGCGTCGCATAAGACTCGGGTCGCTTTCTTGCGCTATGGGTGCTATGTGTAGTACGTGTTGAAGCTTTCGCTGGATCTGAAAGTGAGATGCGTCGCACAATCCTCGGGCGCACTCTTGCGCTGCGCGCGCTGGCTGCGACGGGACGACGGCAAACCGAGACGCGTCGCAAAACACTCGGGACGCTTTCTTGCGCGAAGGGTGCTAAGTCTACGCGTTGAAGCTTTCGCTGTATCTGAAACTGAGACGCATCGCACAATCCTGGAGGCGCTATCTTCCGCTACGCGCGCTGGCTGCGACGGGACGACACGAAACCGAGACGCGTCGCATAAGACTCGGGTCGCTTTCTTGCGCTATGGGTGCTATGTGTAGTACGTGTTGAAGCTTTCGCTGGATCTGAAAGTGAGATGCGTCGCACAATCCTCGGGCGCACTCTTGCGCTGCGCGCGCTGGCTGCGACGGGACGACGCCAAACCGAGACGCGTCGCAAAACACTCGGGACGCTTTCTTGCGCGAGGGGTGCTAAGTCTACGCGTTGAAGCTTTCGCTGTATCTGAAACTGAGACGCGTCGCACAATCCTGGAGGCGCTATCTTCCGCTACGCGCGCTGGCTGCGACGGGACGACACGAAACCGAGACGCGTCGCATAAGACTCGGGTCGCTTTCTTGCGCTATGGGTGCTATGTGTAGTACGTGTTGAAGCTTTCGCTGGATCTGAAAGTGAGATGCGTCTCACAATCCTCGGGCGCAATCTTGCGCTGCGCGCGCTGGCTGCGACGGGACGACGCCAAACCGAGACGCGTCGCAAAACACTCGGGACGCTTTCTTGCGCGAAGGGTGCTAAGTCTACGCGTTGAAGCTTTCGCTGTATCTGAAACTGAGACGCGTCGCACAATCCTGGAGGCGCTATCTTCCGCTACGCGCGCTGGCTGCGACGGGACGACACGAAACCGAGACGCGTCGCATAAGACTCGGGTCGCTTTCTTGCGCTATGGGTGCTATGTGTAGTACGTGTTGAAGCTTTCGCTGGATCTGAAAGTGAGATGCGTCGGACAATCCTCGGGCGCACTCTTGCGCTGCGCGCGCTGGCTGCGACGGGACGACGCCAAACCGAGACGCGTCGCAAAACACTCGGGACGCTTTCTTGCGCGAGGGGTGCTAAGTCTACGCGTTGAAGCTTTCGCTGTATCTGAAACTGAGACGCGTCGCACAATCCTGGAGGCGCTATCTTCCGCTACGCGCGCTGGCTGCGACGGGACGACACGAAACCGAGACGCGTCGCATAAGACTCGGGTCGCTTTCTTGCGCTATGGGTGCTATGTGTAGTACGTGTTGAAGCTTTCGCTGGATCTGAAAGTGAGATGCGTCGCACAATCCTCGGGCGCACTCTTGCGCTGCGCGCGCTGGCTGCGACGGGACGACGCCAAACCGAGACGCGTCGCAAAACAGTCGGGACGCTTTCTTGCGCGAGGGGTGCTAAGTCTACGCGTTGAAGCTTTCGCTGTATCTGAAACTGAGACGTGTCGCACAATCCTGGAGGCGCTATCTTGCGCTACGCGCGCTGGCTGCGACGGGACGACACGAAACCGAGACGCGTCGCATAAGACTCGAGTCGCTTTCTTGCGCGATGGGTGCTATGTGTAGTACGTGTTGAAGCTTTCGCTGGATCTGAAAGTGAGATGCGTCGCACAATCCTCGGGCGCACTCTTGCGCTGCGCGCGCTGGCTGCGACGGGACGACGCCAAACCGAGACGCGTCGCAAAACAGTCGGGACGCTTTCTTGCGCGAGGGGTGCTAAGTCTACGCGTTGAAGCTTTCGCTGTATCTGAAACTGAGACGTGTCGCACAATCCTGGAGGCGCTATCTTGCGCTACGCGCGCTGGCTGCGACGGGACGACACGAAACCGAGACGCGTCGCATAAGACTCGAGTCGCTTTCTTGCGCGATGGGTGCTATGTGTACGTGTTGAAGCTTTCGCTGGATCTGAAAGTGAGACGCGTCGCACAATCCTGGAGGCGCTATCTTGCGCTACGCGCGCTGGCTGCGACGGGACGACACGAAACCGAGACGCGTCGCATAAGACTCGAGTCGCTTTCTTGCGCTATGGGTGCTATGTGTAGTACGTGTTGAAGCTTTCGCTGGATCTGAAAGTGAGATGCGTCGCACAATCCTCGGGCGCACTCTTGCGCTGCGCGCGCTGGCTGCGACGGGACGACGCCAAACCGAGACGCGTCGCAAAACACTCGGGACGCTTTCTTGCGCGAGGGGTGCTAAGTCTACGCGTTGAAGCTTTCGCTGTATCGGAAACTGAGACGTGTCGCACAATCCTGGAGGCGCTATCTTGCGCTACGCGCGCTGGCTGCGACGGGACGACACGAAACCGAGACGCGTCGCATAAGACTCGGGTCGCTTTCTTGCGCGATGGGTGCTATGTGTAGTACGTGTTGAAGCTTCCGCTGGATCTGAAAGTGAGACGCGTCGCACAATCCTGGAGGCGCTATCTTGCGCTACGCGCGCTGGCTGCGACGGGACGACACGAAACCGAGACGCGTCGCATAAGACTCGAGTCGCTTTCTTGCGCGATGGGTGCTATGTGTACGTGTTGAAGCTTTCGCTGGATCTGAAACTGAGACGCGTCGCACAATCCTCGGGGCGCTATCTCGGGCCCGTCGCAGCCAGCGCGCGCAGCGCAAGAGAGCGCCCCGAGCATTGTGCGACGCGTCTCAGTTTCAGATCCAGCGAAAGCTTCAACACGTACACGTAGCATGCATCGCGCAAGTTAGTGGCCCGAATGTTGTGCGACGCGTCTCGGTTTCGCGTTGTCCCGTCGCAGCCAGCGCGCGCAGCGCAAGAGAGCACCCCGAGGATTGTGCGACGCGTCTCAGTTTCAGATCCAACGAAAGCTTCAACACGTACACGTAGCACCCATCGCGCAAGTTAGCGGCCCGAATGTTATGCGACGCGTCTCGGTTTCGCGTTGTCCCGTCGCAGCCAGCGCGCGCAGCGCAAGAGAGCACCCCGAGGATTGTGCGACGCGTCTCAGTTTCAGATCCAACGAAAGCTTGAACACGTACACGTAGCACCCATCGCGCAAGTTAGCGGCCCGAATGTTATGCGACGCGTCTCGGTTTCGCGTTGTCCCGTCGCAGCCAGCGCGCGCAGCACAAGAGAGCACCCCGAGCATTGTGCGACGCGTCTCAGTTTCAGATCCAACGAAAGCTTGAACACGTACACGTAGCACCCATCGCGCAAGTTAGCGGCCCGAATGTTATGCGACGCGTCTCGGTTTCGCGTTGTCCCGTCGCAGCCAGCGCGCGCAGCACAAGAGAGCACCCCGAGGATTGTGCGACGCGTCTCAGTTTCAGATCCAACGAAAGCTTGAACACGTACACGTAGCACCCATCGCGCAAGTTAGCGGCCCGAATGTTATGCGACGCGTCTCGGTTTCGCGTTGTCCCGTCGCAGCCAGCGCTGCGCAGCACAAGAGAGCACCCCGAGGATTGTGCGACGCGTCTCATGTTTCAGATCCAACGAAAGCTTGAACACGTACACGTAGCACCCATCGCGCAAGTTAGCGGCCCGAATGTTATGCGACGCGTCTCGGTTTCGCGTTGTCCCGTCGCAGCCAGCGCGCGCAGCGCAAGAGAGCGCCCCGAGCATTGTGCGACGCGTCTCAGTTTCAGATCCAGCGAAAGCTTGAACACGTACACGTAGTACCCATCGCGCAAGTTAGCGGCCCGAATGTTATGCGACGCGTCTCGGTTTCGCGTTGTCCCGTCGCAGCCAGCGCGCGCAGGACAAGAGAGCACCCCGAGGATTGTGCGACGCGTCTCAGTTTCAGATCCAACGAAAGCTTGAACACGTACACGTAGCACCCATCGCGCAAGTTAGCGGCCCGAATGTTATACGACGCGTCTCGGTTTCGCGTTGTCCCGTCGCAGCCAGCGCGCGCAGCGCAGGAGAGCGCCCCGAGCATTGTGCGACGCGTCTCAGTTTCAGATCCAGCGAAAGCTTGAACACGTACACGTAGCACCCATCGCGCAAGTTAGCGGCCCGAATGTTATGCGACGCGTCTCGGTTTCGCGTTGTCCCGTCGCAGCCAGCGCGCGCAGCACAAGAGAGCACCCCGAGGATTGTGCGACGCGTCTCAGTTTCAGATGCAACGAAAGCTTGAACACGTACACGTAGCACCCATCGCGCAAGAAAGCGGCCCGAATGTTATGCGACGCGTCTCGGTTTCGCGTTGTCCCGTCGCAGCCAGCGCGCGCAGCACAAGAGAGCACCCCGAGGATTGTGCGACGCGTCTCAGTTTCAGATGCAACGAAAGCTTGAACACGTACACGTAGCACCCATCGCGCAAGAAAGCGGCCCGTATGATATGCGACGCGTATCGGATTCGCTTCGTACCGTCGGAGAACTGGGCCCGCACCAAGCGCGCGGGTAATGGAGCAATATTACAGTACTACCGGGAGCTGGCTACTCTGTGGGCCTCGGAAACGGCATCAATGCAGTCTCTATATTCGACAGTGTTTTTCCCCGTCAAATTTGGCACGCAGTCTGACAAAATTAGTCCCAATTTCTGGCAACGGACTTCTACAACACCAGTCAGAACTTTGCCGCTAGCACTCACTCGCCTCAGGAGCTCCTGTCGATATGTAGCTTCGATGTACACACCCCAGAGAAATTTAGCACGTACGGAATACCCTTTCTTACAGCTGTATCGGTAAGGTTAGCTGCTATTCGCTACATAACTGCATAAAAAGCGCGCTTAACTTTCGTTCTCTCGGAAGCGGAAAAAAGGGGCCCTGCTGTCCCTTCCCGCGTTGGCCCACCATAGAGCCGCGCAAAACGTTATGTGGCCTTTCTTCTGTTATTCATATATCGCTGGAGCAGTGGCCGACACAGAAACAAAATGTTGCAGCGCACAGTAGAAGGCAAAGGCGTCCACGTGTGCAGAGGTGCAGAGAGCGGCCATCGAGTAACATACGGATTACAAGAGCGGCCCATAGTCTAAAGAACATTGTAATTTTTCTTCATAAAAACACAAAATTTTGTGAAGCTGTGATTGTTATTACGAAGAGTCAAGATAAAAGACACACGTAGTATATCAATTGCCTTTGTATAGGTTGTCCACTTTTGGAATTGTTTCGAGCGTTATAAAGTATTTTGTTCACAACTATGCAAATCACGAGAAAAACAATGAAGGCTGCGTGAGATGAGATTTCAACGACTGCGGGAGTTGGATCGAAATCTTTCACCGTCAAGCGTAAGCTCTCTACAGTGTAACGAAAATAGTGGCGTTGCGAACTGTCATATGCGCATAGAGTAACATGCGGATTATATGAGTGGCCACTCCAGCCTAAAAGCGGCCGAGCTACGCAGCTTCATGCCGCCCGCTAGCAGGCAATCCAACACTTCCTGTCCCCAAGGGAACGCGCGTACTAGTTATCTACAGTAGTAACTTTTCTAGTGTACTATACGTCTACTTGTCTGTGAGGCTGTAGACGTAGACATTATCAGCGGGATAAGCCGGCCGTGAGCGGTGGATGATAAGGCTAGTATATAGAAGAAAGCATAACGCATCGCTACATTGAAATATCGGCCATGGTGTGATCAGGCAAGGCGACGCTACAAAAGATGTGCTTTAATGTCGGCGTGGTCTTTGTTGGGTGAACGTCTGTCTGCTTGGCTACTGCTTGGTAAAAAGGCCTTCATTATCTGCTTGTTTCCCTTCATTACTTTGCAAATTGCTTATGTATTTGTCACTTCAGCCGTAAGTTAACATTTGTCGCATTGTGCTGTTCGGGCTTTTTTGAGGGCTTTTTTGTGTTCTTCGCTTCGCGCATGATGTTCGTGGATTGCTTCACATTATGTAAGAAACAGCAATTTGGAATGCGGCGCAGCACGTTTGCGAGGAAATCGTTTCTTGGCGCGAGAAAGTGAGTCGGCACACGCCGGTATACGTAGTCTGAATTCAATGCATGTGTCTGCAACTGTGTGAAAGAATGCAGTTATGCTTAGGATCGTTATTCGTGGCGTGCGCAGATTGCTTGAAGCCTTTGTTACGAGCGCAATTTGAGAGAACTTGCGAATTGAGAAGAATGTTTGTAAGCTGTGGCTACAACGTATCCTGAATAAACACTCCTGCCTCAGTAGCGCATGCATGGCACCGAAGGTTGCTTTTTGTTTGTGTTTTTTTTTAGCGGCGACAATTGCACGGGACTCTTGTCGCGAAAAGGCGATGTCAAGTGCGTAGGTGAAAATTTGTGCGAAGGCGGGCTAGAAGGCATAACCAATACGTTTTTTTTTTTTTTTTTTTTTAGATGATTCCGCCCGTAGTCAAGTACTACGGGAATTATTGCTGTGTTGCCTGGTGCAGTAACAATGGTAGGACAGGGAGAGAGCGTGGTTGGCTGACAAGTGCAGTGAGCAGCCTTTATTCCTTTTTTGCTATGCAGCCCGAAACTACCACTTAATAAGAAAGGTTAGGCTTCAAAGGACGAGCGTTGTTTTCCTCTTTAATGCTAATGCTGTCTTCTGCAGTTTTACTGTTCAGGGTTTTTTTTCATAATATCGCCTGTTTAGTCCTTTTGTTAATTTATTCTCAATATATATATATATATATATATATATATATATATATATATATATGGCACGTGTATCCGCATGTCTTGCACTTTGCAGTGCCACGATCTTTCTGTGCTTGCGTTGATCGATCGTTGCGGAAAAAAAGTGTGCATGTGCTTACTGAGAATATGACTTGAAAATAAAATGTTTCGTCTCTTCCAACATTTGTCATGTTTATTTAAAATGTCTGCATAAACACCCAGTGGCACCGTTTGCTTGCTGCTCTAGCGGTACAGATTACACGAAGTACTCGATGCATGCAAGCAACGCGTTAAAAAATCGAAATATAGCCATAGAGAAAGAAAAAAAAGTTATTTCTCTATGCCGAGGCGAGCGAGGGCAGTGTCTAGGTGGTGTTGGCGAAGTCTAGGTGGTGTTGGCGAGGGCGGGTGCGCGCGCGTTTGAGCGCTCGCCCGCGGCGACCCGTCTGTCTCTTTTTTTTATTGCGATAGCAATTATACGGACACTCCAAAGCAGATTTCTGCCGTCGGCGTCGCCGTCGCCGTGAGGTTCCGTATGACGTCAATGGAGATGAAATCGTCACCGCGCGCCGCCGAACGCTGTATGTGCGAGTGAAAGGGGGCGAGGGACGCGCGCCGCGCTTTCACGGGGAGTGAACCCACGGCGGAGAACAAACGCGCGTTCTGCGCCGTGCTCCTTTAAGGGCTGCAGAAGTAGGCGTCTTTTTCCTCCTTTGCAATCACCATATATGTAGAGCAAGCGCGCCTTCTTCCGACGCGCGAAAAACCGTGGGGGGGGGGGGGGGGGGGGGGAAGGGAGGCGACGTTTAGCTGCGGCCCCAAGTGCCTATTTATATCAGAGGCTCCGGCAACAGTCACCAACGCCGCACGCATTTTGTGCGAACGCGGGCAAAACGCCGACGGCGTCGACAACAGTTCTGCGTGTTGCCGGTGCTGCTGCATGTCCAAGTTTATAAGGCTGATAAAGCTACTATTATTGCGATAGCAATTATATGGACACTCAAAAGCAGATTTCTGCCGTCGCCGTCGCCGTCGCCGTAGCCGTCGCCGTCGCCGTGAGGTTCCGTATGACGTCAATGGAGATGAAATCGTCGCCGCGCGCCGAACGCTGCATGTGCGAGTGAAAGGGCGCGAGGGGCGCGCGCTTTCACGGGGAGTGAACACACGGCGGAGAACAAACGCGCGTTCTGCGCCGTGCTCGCTTAAGGGCTGCAGAAGTAAGCGTCTCTTTCCTCCTTTACAATCACCATATATGTAGAGCAAACGCGCCTTCTTCCGACGCGCGAGAGGCCGTGGGGGAGGGAAGGGAGGCGACGTTTAGCTGCGGCACCAAGTGCCTATTTATATCAGAGGCTCCGGCAACAGTCACCAACGCCGTACGCATTTTGAGCGAACGCGGGCAAAACGCCGACGGCGTCGACAATAGTTCTGCGTGTTGCCGGTGCTGCTGCATGTCTAAGTTTATACAGCTGATAAAGCTAATATAATTACTCCGTATAGCTCTCTACAAATTTGCTATCGCAATTGATGCTTCGCCTTTCAGGTGAAACTGCGACAACTTTTTTCGTTGCGTGAAAGGCCGTGGGGGGATGAGAGGGAGGCAGGGGAGGCGACGTTTAGCTGCGGAACCAAATGCGTATTTATATAAAAACGTTGCGAGGCGAGAAGGTGGGCAAAATTTCCGACGCAGCTCGACGAGTGTCCCATTCTGATCTCGTCGAAAACCTCCGAGCCGCCCCCAGAGGCACCGGCAACAGTCACCAACGCCGCGCGCGTTCAGTGCGAACGCGGGCAAAACGCCGAGGGCGTGGGCAACAGTTCTGCGCGTTGCTGGTGCTGCTGCATGTCCAAGTTTATACAGCTGATAAAACTACTATCCTTACACCGTATAGCTCTCTACTAATTTGCTATAGCAATTGATGCTTCGCCTTTCGGGTGAAACTGCGACATTTCATTACACCGTGTAGCTCTCTACAAATTTGCTGTCGCAATTGATGCTTCGCCTTTCAGGTTAAACTGCGACAACTTTTTTTTTTAATGTATGATGGTTTCTTGGGCTCCCGGCGTATTCTTGCGTCCCTTTTGTACTGGGACAAGACACCACTGCACTATTGGACTACGGCAAGGTGAGAAATCTTGTTTCACAGTCTACGACGCAATTATAAGCTTATACGGCACGGGACCTAGACTTACGACACAGTTAGCGAAAAACAGCTCGGCTGTCCTGGCGTAGTTAATTTGAGTGAATGAATCGTGCTGGGACACATTTCCGACGCTTCCTATGGGGATTATTGTAAATTATTTCAGTTCTGTTGAGGCACGCTGGCCGCACAGCGCGCTGTGACGCAGTTAGCGATAAGCTGCTCGGCCGTGGTGAAAAAGTTAGTTTGGCGTGTGGTAGGAATCTTACAGGGACAAGTTTGTGACGTTTTTTGTGGCCCCGCAACAACATATACCTTCTTTCGGTACTCACGCCTGTCGAAAACGCGATGGGTGATTGCCAAGAGTTATATAACATGGGTGTGTGTTGCTGGCGCCGGCAGAACGCGCGAAATATAATGCCGAGGAACGTATCAGAAACTTCTAATTCGAAAATTCCGTCTTCCAAAGGACTGAAAACAGGCTTTGCACCCACGCATTTGTTTTGAGTGCGAGTAGAAGGCATTCTGAGAACGTCTATAGCATGGTCCGGCTGGTAGCCTCTGTTGCGTCCGTCTCTATATATGCAGCGTGCCGTCGCGTGGCCCGAGGCCAAGTTTTGGAAACTGGAAGTCGCCCGTGTATTTGTGCAGTTTGAAGTGCAGGAAATAATACCCGGAAATGAAGGAATGCTTGGAAATCAGATGTTTTCATATTTCGTGGTATTGTATGGGATGAGTCGGGTATTTTCTACGCCATGTATGTAAAAGCGAATTGCTTTTGTTTGTAATGCCGCCCATTCACCGCTTTCGCAAGTTTCGCCTCTACACGTAGTATTCCTGTATCTAAATACTAAATGACATGCTTGTAACATGCTGTTACATACTTCTAAATGTAACATGCTTGTAATTTACTTTTTTTTTTTCAGCTCATGCCGTCCGTTGGAGCTTCATACGGCAACTACTGCTTATCTGGGGTCACAACGTTTGATGAACGCACAAAAAGCGCGGAACGAGCTTTTATATAGAGCAAAATAAATATTTCCTCATTTCACAAAAGGTCTTGCGTCTACTTTGTGAAATTTCACGTGGCACAGATTCGATGGCACTTGACATGATCGTTCGCAATCATTTTTGCCAATTAATAAACCGATTCCGCATGAAGACCGTGCGCGTTCGGACTCGGGGCCCTTTCTTGCGCGATGGGTGCTATGTGTACGTGTTGAAGCCTTCGCTGGATCTGAAACTGAGACGCGTCGCACAATCCTAGGGGCGCTATCTTGCGTTGCGCGTGCTGGTAGCGACGGGACGACGCGAAACCGAGAACCGTCGCATAACACTCGGTCCTCTTGCGCGATGGGTGCTATGTGTACCTGTTCAAGCTTTCGCTGTTTCTGAAACTGAGACGCGTCGCCCAATCCCCGGGGTGCTATCTTGCGCTGCGCGCGGTGGGTGCGACGAGACAATGGAAACCGGAGACGCTTCGCATAACACTCAGTTCGCTTTCTTGCGCGATGGGTGCTACGTGTAGTACGTGTTGAAGCTTTCGCTGGATCTGAAACTGAGACGCGTCGCACAATCCTCGGGGAGCTATCTTGTGCTGCGCGCGGTGGGTGCGACGAGACAATGGAAACCCGAGACGCTTCGCATAACACTCAGTTCGCTTTCTTGCGCGATGGGTGCTAAGTGTACGTGTTGAAGCTTTCGCTGGATCTGAAACTGAGACGAGTAGCACAAACCTCGGGGCGCACTCTTGTGCTGCGCGCGCTGGCTGCGACGGGACGACGCGAAACCGAGACGCGTCGCATAACACTCGGGCCGCTTTCTTGCGCGTTGGATGCTAAGTCTATATACGCGTTGAAGCTTTCGCTGGATCTGAAACTGAGACGCATCGCACATCTTCGGGGCACTATCTTGGGCTGCGCGCGCTGGCTGCGACGGGACAACGCGAAACCGAGACGCGTCGCATAACACTCGGGCAGCTTTCTTGCGCGATGGGTGCTAAGTGTACGTGTTGAAGCTTTCGCTGGATCTGAAACTGAGACGCGTCGCACAAACCTCGGGGCGCACTCTTACGCTGCGCGCGCTGGCTACGACGGGAAGACGCGAAACCGAGACGCGTCGCATAACACTCGGGTCGCTTTCTTGCACGAGGGGTGCTAAGTGTACGTGTTGAAGCTTTCGCTGGATCTGAAACTGAGACGCGTCGCACAATCCTCGGGGCGCACTCTTACGCTGCGCGCGGTGGGTGCGACGAGACAATGGAAACCCGAGACACTTCGCATAACACTCAGTTCGCTTTCTTGCGCGATGGGTGCTAAGTGTACGTGTTGAAGCTTTCGCTGGATCTGAAACTGAGACGCGTCGCACAATCCTCGGGGAGCTATCTTGTGCTGCGCGCGGTGGGTGCGACGAGACAATGGAAACCCGAGACGCTTCGCATAACACTCAGTTCGCTTTCTTGCGCGATGGGTGCTAAGTGTACGTGTTGAAGCTTTCGCTGGATCTGAAACTGAGACGAGTAGCACAAACCTCGGGGCGCACTCTTGTGCTGCGCGCGCTGGCTGCGACGGGACGACGCGAAACCGAGACGCGTCGCATAACACTCGGGCCGCTTTCTTGCGCGTTGGATGCTAAGTCTATATACGCGTTGAAGCTTTCGCTGGATCTGAAACTGAGACGCATCGCACATCTTCGGGACACTATCTTGGGCTGCGCGCGCTGGCTGCGACGGGACAACGCGAAACCGAGACGCGTCGCATAACACTTGGGCAGCTTTCTTGCGCGATGGGTGCTAAGTGTACGTGTTGAAGCTTTCGCTGGATCTGAAACTGAGACGCGTCGCACAATCCTCGGGGCGCACTCTTACGCTGCGCGCGCTGGCTACGACGGGACGACGCGAAACCGAGACGCACGCATAACACTCGGGTTCGCTTTCTTGCGCGATGGGTGCTATGTGTACGTGTTGAAGCTTTCGCTGGATCTGAAACTGAGACGCGTCGCACAATCCTCGAGGCGCTATTTTGGGCTGCGCGCGCTGGCTGCGATGGGACGACATGAAACCGAGACGCGTCGCATAACACTCGGGCCGCTTTCTTGCGCGTTGGATGCTAAGTCTATATACGCGTTGAAGCTTTCGCTGGATCTGAAACTGAGACGCATCGCACATCTTCGGGGCACTATCTTGCGCTACGCGCGCTGGCTGCGATTGGACGACGCGAAACCGAGACGCGTCGCAAAACACTCGGGCCGCTTTCTTGCGTGATGGGTGCTAAGTGTACGTGTTGAAGCTTTCGCTGGATCTGAAACTGAGACGCGTCGCACAATCCTCGGGGCGCTCTCTTGCGCTGCGCGCGCTGGCTGCGACGGGACGACGCGAAACTGAGACGCGTCGCATAACACTCGGCCCGCTTTCTTGCGTGATGGGTGCTAAGTGTACGTGTTGAAGCTTTCGCTGGATCTGAAACTGAGACGCGTCGCACAATCCTCGGGCGCTATCTTGGGCTGCGCGCGCTGGCTGCGATGGGACGACGCGAAACCGATACGCGTCGCATAACACAGCGTCCCGAGTGTTATGCGACGCGTCTCGGTTTCGCGTCATCCCTTCGTAGCCAGCGCCGCAGCGGACTGTGCGACGCGTCTCAGTTTCAGATCCAGCGAAAGCTTCAACACGTACACTTAGCACCCATCGCGCAAGAAAGCGGCCCGAGTGTTATGCGACGCGTCTCGGTTTCGCGTTGTCCCGTCGCAGCCAGCGCGCGCAGCGCAAGAGAGCACCCCGAGGATTGTGCGACGCGTCTCAGTTTCAGATCCAACGAAAGCTTGAACACGTACACGTAGCACCCATCGCGCAAGTTAGCGGCCCGAATGTTTTGCGACGCGTCTCGGTTTCGCGTTGTCCCGTCGCAGCCAGCGCGCGCAGCACAAGAGAGCACCCCGAGCATTGTGCGACGCGTCTCAGTTTCAGATCCAACGAAAGCTTGAACACGTACACGTAGCACCCATCGCGCAAGTTAGCGGCCCGAATGTTATGCGACGCGTCTCGGTTTCGCGTTGTCCCGTCGCAGCCAGCGCGCGCAGCACAAGAGGGCACCCCGAGGATTGTGCGACGCGTCTCAGTTTCAGATCCAACGAAAGCTTGAACACGTACACGTAGCACCCATCGCGCAAGTTAGCGGCCCGAATGTTATGCGACGCGTCTCGGTTTCGCGTTGTCCCGTCGCAGCCAGCGCGCGCAGCACAAGAGAGCAACCCGAGGATTGTGCGACGCGTCTCAGTTTCAGATCCAACGAAAGCTTGAACACGTACACGTAGCACCCATAGCGCAAGTTAGCGGCCCGAATGTTATGCGACGCGTCTCGGTTTCGCGTTGTCCCGTCGCAGCCAGCGCGCGCAGCGCAAGAGAGCGCCCCGAGCATTGTGCGACGCGTCTCAGTTTCAGATCCAGCGAAAGCTTGAACACGTACACTTAGCACCCATCGCGCAAGTTAGCGGCCCGAATGTTATGCGACGCGTCTCGGTTTCGCGTTGTCCCGTCGCAGCCAGCGCGCGCAGGACAAGAGAGCACCCCGAGGATTGTGCGACGCGTCTCAGTTTCAGATCCAACGAAAGCTTGAACACGTACACGTAGCACCCATCGCGCAAGTTAGCGGCCCGAATGTTATACGACGCGTCTCGGTTTCGCGTTGTCCCGTCGCAGCCAGCGCGCGCAGCGCAGGAGAGCGCCCCGAGCATTGTGCGACGCGTCTCAGTTTCAGATCCAGCGAAAGCTTGAACACGTACACGTAGCACCCATCGCGCAAGTTAGCGGCCCGAATGTTATGCGACGCGTCTCGGTTTCGCGTTGTCCCGTCGCAGCCAGCGCGCGCAGCACAAGAGAGCACCCCGAGGATTGTGCGACGCGTCTCAGTTTCAGATGCAACGAAAGCTTGAACACGTACACGTAGCACCCATTGCGCAAGAAAGCGGCCCGAATGTTATGCGACGCGTCTCGGTTTCGCGTTGTCCCGTCGCAGCCTGCCCGCGCAGCACAAGAGAGCACCCCGAGGATTGTGCGACGCGTCTCAGTTTCAGATGCAACGAAAGCTTGAACACGTACACGTAGCACCCATCGCGCAAGAAAGCGGCCCGTATGATATGCGACGCGTATCGGATTCGCTTCGTACCGTCGGAGAACTGGGCCCGCACCAAGCGCGCGGGTAATGGAGCAATATTACAGTACTACCGGGAGCTGGCTACTCTGTGGGCCTCGGAAACGGCATCAATGCAGTCTCTATATTCGACAGTGTTTTTCCCTGTCAAATTTGGCACGCAGTCTGACAAAATTAGTCCCAATTTCTGGCAACGGACTTCTACAACACCAGTCAGAACTTTGCCGCTAGCACTCACTCGCCTCAGGAGCTCCTGTCGATATGTATCTTCGATGTACACACCCCAGAGAAATTTAGCACGTACGGAATACCCTTTCTTACAGCTGTATCGGTAAGGTTAGCTGCTATTCGCTACATAACTGCATAAAAAGCGCGCTTAACTTTCGTTCTCTCGGAAGCGGAAAAAAGGGGCCCTGCTGTCCCTTCCCGCGTTGGCCCACCATAGAGCCGCGCAAAACGTTATGTGGCCTTTCTTCTGTTATTCATATATCGCTGGAGCAGTGGCCGACACAGAAACAAAATGTTGCAGCGCACAGTAGAAGGCAAAGGCGTCCACGTGTTCAGAGGTGCAGAGAGCGGCCATCGAGTAACATACGGATTACAAGAGCGGCCCATAGTCTAAAGAACATTGTAATTTTTCTTCATAAAAACACAAAATTTTGTGAAGCTGTGATTGTTATT
Organism: Dermacentor silvarum; assembly: GCF_013339745.2. NCBI lineage: Eukaryota > Metazoa > Arthropoda > Arachnida > Ixodida > Ixodidae > Dermacentor > Dermacentor silvarum. The sequence goes on along the minus strand of NC_051154.1, from coordinate 207,443,643 downwards.
ACGAAGAGTCAAGATAAAAGACACACGTAGTATATCAATTGCCTTTGTATAGGTTGTCCACTTTTGGAATTGTTTCGAGCGTTATAAAGTATTTTGTTCACAACTATGCAAATCACGAGAAAAACAATGAAGGCTGCGTGAGATGAGATTTCAACGACTGCGGGAGTTGGATCGAAATCTTTCACCGTCAAGCGTAAGCTCTCTACAGTGTAACGAAAATAGTGGCGTTGCGAACTGTCATATGCGCATACAGTAACATGCGGATTATATGAGTGGCCACTCCAGCCTAAAAGCGGCCGAGCTACGCAGCTTCATGCCGCCCGCTAGCAGGCAATCCAACACTTCCTGTCCCCAAGGGAACGCGCGTACTAGTTATCTACAGTAGTAACTTTTCTAGTGTACTATACGTCTACTTGTCTGTGAGGCTGTAGACGTAGACATTATCAGCGGGATAAGCCGGCCGTGAGCGGTGGATGATAGGCTAGTATATAGAAGAAAGCATAACGCATCGCTACATTGAAATATCGGCCATGGTGTGATCAGGCAAGGAGACGCTACAAAAGATGTGCTTTAATGTCGGCGTGGTCTTTGTTGGGTGAACGTCTGTCTGCTTGGCTACTGCTTGGTAAAAAGGCCTTCATTATCTGCTTGTTTCCCTTCATTACTTTGCAAATTGCTTATGTATTTGTCACTTCAGCCGTAAGTTAACATTTGTCGCATTGTGCTGTTCGGGCTTTTTTGAGGGCTTTTTTGTGTTCTTCGCTTCGCGCTTGATGTTCGTATATTGCTTCACATTATGTAAGAAACAGCAATTTGGAATGCGGCGCAGCACGTTTGCGAGGAAATCGTTTCTTGGCGCGAGAAAGTGAGTCGGCACACGCCGGTATACGTAGTCTGAATTCAATGCATGTGTCTGCAACTGTGTGAAAGAATGCAGTTATGCTTAGGATCGTTATTCGTGGCGTGCGCAGATTGCTTGAAGCCTTTGTTACGAGC
>NC_051154.1:207410804-207442547 GCF_013339745.2 Dermacentor silvarum | reverse complement strand
GGTGTCTAGAAGGGGCCACCGTAGCCGGGTGTTCTGTGCGTGCAGTTTTTTTCCTTCCTCCATGGTTCTGTGAGGAAGCTCTCTATGGGAAGAAGAGCAACGTCCCAGGCAAGAGGAGGCACTGTCCAGGCATAGTGATGCAACTCCCGCCAATGCTCCCGGGGTGCGTGCTACGAACGCTCCGGATCCGGAAGCAGTGTCGCACGTGACACAAAACGTAAAGCGTGTCATTTCGCTGCTGGTTTCCGTGTTCGTTCCGCCTAGTTAGCCTCATCGGGACCCTCTCAGCTCAATAGCCGGGTACGTCGCGCGTATTGTTTTGTTTGCCGATTTTCATTTGTGGGCGCGCCAGTAGCACTTATGCGTCGCCGTAACCATGACTAATGCTGTCATGAAGCCAATGACACGCGATAACACGTCTTCTTTCGTTGCCGTACCATAGGTGGTACTATTTGTTTTGATCTTCACGTTGCACTGCTGTTGGGTACGCCCTGTGTTCTTGACGTTATCAAGGCGGTTGCGCTTTACAAACACACTAAAGATTGTTCCTGAAAAAATACCCGCAGGCTGAGCCGTGTTACTGTCGCTAGTCTGCTGTATATTTATTTAGCTCGAGGTGTTGGGCACAGGCAGTATATTTTTGAAAGTGACAAGTATTTGCTCCTCTGCAGATGCTGACACTTGGTTTGAAGACTGGATAGAAAATATGGTGAAACCTACAGAGGAGGACAAACTAGTCATCGGATGCTGGGCAGAAGGAAAAGTCCTGGACCGGGGCACCTTTGGATGCATAACGCTATGGCATAACACGGCAAGTTCAAGTTCTGCGCACCGCTTACGGAAATTTGTAGTGATCACGCGCAACGCCTTCGTAGTGTAAAGTATCAGCAATAACTTTCGTCAGGTCGTGCAGTACGCTGTCTTTCCTTCAATTTACAGCGCTGTCACCATGTTTTTACGTGTCATTGTACTTGCACGACTGAATACTATTTAGTTTTTCATCTTAAAATATGTGGTGGTGAAATTGGTCTAAAAATCTAAGGGGCTACTATTGCTGCCCGCACCTTTTCTCCCTCTCTCTCTTGCTTTTGAAAACTAGCAGGAATGCTTCTAAATAGTTTGTCATCACAGTTGATGTCAGAGCATCATGACCAACTACCCTGCCAAAAACATTAAGAAATTCTACTAAATTATGCTAATCATGGGAGACTCAGAAAGAAAAAGAAAACTCGAAGGAAAATAGTTCCTGTTTAATCTTGCAGGGCCAAGGATGACATGGTGCACAATGGAAAATAAACATTACATATTCAGCCACCGCGTAAGTTTTGTAACATGGTGCACAATGAAAATTGAACATTACATATTCAGCCACAGCGTTAGTTTTGTACGGGAAAACTGTTTGTTAAAAGGCTTGCGCAGAAACCATATTGTTGGTTAATCACTTTCAGGGATATCGGTGCCCCTTTGTTCCAGCTGGCAGAATGCCCATCGCTCCAATCAGTTGTTGCCACACAAGTGAAGATGGATGCTTGTGTGGTATTATTTGGAGAGCCAGAATGAAAGTTCTCAACAATCTGCTTCATTGCCACATTCACTGAAAAAAAACATTAATTTTGCTACCCAGTTTTTCAGCAACGCTCAGAACCTCTGAAAGTGTCACAAATTAAATTAGGTTTAGGTTGAGAATTTGTTTTTTTTAATGCTCTACATTGTAAATATTGATATTCTTTTAACCTAACTCTGATGATTTTAGAATAAACAATCTGTATGTGTTGCCACCAAATGCTGTATTTGTCTATCGTCGAGATGGTATGAAGATTTGGAAGGTCTTTAAGCACAAATATTATATCATGGTGGAACAAGCCACTGAAAACAGTTATGAAGTGCTATTTCGATGTGAATTTTTGAGCTTTTTTCTTATGGTCGGGGCACGTGCTCAATACGTCTCAGCATGGTGATTTTCTTGCTCTCTCTCTTATCATTGTGTGTATGTGTGAGTGTGTATACACGTGGTTGAATTCTTTTCACTAAATATGTCACCTTCAACTTGGTGTTCAATGAGGGAAACTGTCTTCTCTATCTTTTTACTTAGTTCCTCCCCCTGCTGCAATGCCTTTAGGCTGCTGCAGGTTTTGTGTAATAAATAATTTATACCTCTCAACTAAACACTTCATGGAGAAGCTCAAGGGCTTTATGCAACTACTTGTGCTTTCAATTTTTAGGTTGACATCATTTAGCATGCAGGGGCTTTGTTGTAACTATATAGGGAATGTAATTGCTCTCTTCAGAAACCATCAGGACATTGCATCATTCCCCCCCCCCCCCCCCTTTTTTTTTCCAGTGAATTTTCTTGTCTATGTATTCTCAGTGCATCTGGGTGAGCCTCAAGGTGTGAGGCCATGTTGTACAAAATCTTGCAGCATCAGGAGTTAGTGTGAGCTTTGTGCAACAATATCTGTGACATCGTTATCCACCCTATGCAGAGCCTCTGCATCTTGCTTAGTGATTTTAAATGATTGCTTTAGACAGGAAAATTTGGATAACAAACTGAAACTTAGCACAGGTATAGTGCACACCATCTGTACATATTGATGGTGCTTTCAGAAATGCACTGCATTGGGATGAGCACGAATAGTAATACAACAGTCAATGGCAATGGTCCTGAGTGAGGAATGTCATACCTTCAAAAATACTGATGATCTGTACTGATCTTGCTACTTTCACAGAATCTAATGCCAGATGATCGACCAGGCAACTTGTACAGCAGCAGCAAAGGGCTTAGTGTAAAAGATGAAGATGGTGTGCAGTTTTAATGATGCTTGTCTCTGCTTGTGGATGTGAGCGATGACTTCTGGTATGGGAAATTTAGGCAAGAAATAAAACTACTGTGGTAATTTAATTATTTAGAAGCTGGATTTATTAAACAAAATGGGATCATATGCATTAGTGATGCCTCTGTTTCACTGTGTGATTCTAAAATGCAATACTATCTTGGTACATTACTGTGTTGACATGCATGTATGTGCTTAGTAGATGTCTAAAAGACAAAAAATGAGATGTATACGTGTTATGCCTTCACAGTGGTTGCTATATGTACAGGATCTGTGTTGTGAAAAAAAGTTAAGAAGACAGGGTTGGGGGAGGGGGGGGGGGGGAGGTCGGTGTTTGTCCTGTGTCTTCTTCGTGCTAAGCTTCATGTAAAAGCATAGGGCAACATCAGTAACCAAAGACACCAGAAGCAACATTGCTTTATATATTTTATCCACTTCATTGTAATGCAGTTTAATAAAGGAGTATATCACATATTGGGCATATAAATTTTGTAACTGTCACGATCATATATAACAAATTACACTATAAATATGACTAATTTTATTAATATTACCAGTTACTCTCTCTCGCTACAATCTGGTAGTCTCAATTTCACACGGATTTACTGTTAGCATGAAAATTTCCTATAGCTTTTGAGTAGAATAAGGTAGAAGCATAGTTCGGTCTCCAACACATTTCTGAATGTCTGTTGATGTAGAACTATAAAAAAATCAAAAAGAAACTAGAATTTCATGGCCTCATATCATGGCTGCCCATGTTACCACACATCATCCAAACTGTCAGTCCATTTAAAGGGCGCTGCATATTCAGTTGTCGTGACCCAGGCTATAAAAAAAAAAAAAAATGAAGACCTTTTTTTGCCCCCATTGCTCTTGTGTCTAGAAAACTGAAGAGACCATAGCACTCAAGAAGTGCCTGCGAGGCGTGGCTGAAATGACAGACAAGCTGCGGGAACGCTGGGTTCAAGAAGTGGAAATCCTCAAAAAGTTGGACCATCCCAATGTTGTTAAAGGACTTCCTGTGCCAGAACCACTGCTGGTGCTTGCTTCAAGCCTGCCATTTCTCGCAATGGAGTACTGCAGTGGTGGTAACCTTCGAAAGGTGAACATTCTCTTGGGTGTTAAATTATCAGTGTGCTGCATACGTAAAGGGAACAGCATACACGTGTGCAATCAGTGCTCCACGTTCTGCACTATATAGTTCTGTACACAGATAGGCTGTGTCATGTGATTGTGCATGTTTTCTTGTTTGACTTGCATCTCACATTTCCCAGTCAAAATGATGCATTGGCTGGCTGGGCGCATAAACATCGTGCTTGTGTCCAGTTGCTAAAGTTGGCTTTTATGGTAAATGTTTGCGAGATTTTATTTTGGAGCTATGCTTGGGCTTTGGAGGGGTCTGTAATGGAAAGCTGTGGATTAATCTGGATGACCTGAGGTTCTTAAAGGCTGATTCACACTACGCCGACATGAGAGCGATTTTGGTCTGCCGACTGATGACAGCAGTTTACAGGACGGAAAACACTGTCGTCAATAGTCAGCCGACCAAAATCGGTGCTGTGTTGGCGTAGTGTGAATCAGCCTTTAATGTGCACCAAAATCTCAGTGCTGTGGCATAGTATTGGTATTTTGTCCCATTGTAGGCTGCTAGGGGCTGCTACTGCTAGGGACCGCTACTGGCTGCAACACTGTAGTCAGCAACATAACATTGTAGCCACCACTAATTGTTTCCTCACTTTCAATTTTAAAAGGACCACAGTGGCGGAAATCGGGCCTGAACTGATAGGGCACAGTTGAAATCACTTATACCATTCCGGCATATAGCAATCTGTCAGATAAAAACCAAATTTGAGTTACTGTACAAATCGGAGTTAAACTACACTAAGTCTCCAATATAACGAAGTACTCATTTAAAGCCGCTTTTCAAGGTACTATCACAGTCATTAAAACTAGGTTTGACTGTATATCAAGAGTGAGAGAGATACTGCTAGCAACAGATCTTTGGGAATTCAGCAATGTTAACTTCAAGTAAACCTCTTGGCTTGCCATCCGCACTCCTTCGATCACTATGATTAATAATGTGATAGCCTCTATCTTGCTGCTGTAAGATAGAGACCTTATCAAGTGCTATATTTTTTATGGACATATAGGGTAGATATAGAACTGGAAGGAAACTATAAACCAATTTCTTGGTACTATTTGGAGAAATATATCTCCAACAGTGCTTTTAGATTGTTCATTGCTAGCAACTGATGTGTCATTTTCTTTTTTTACGTAGTGGTCTTGTCGTGGTCTGCTGTGTTATGGCATCACCTTTGAAATCACCTACACAATCGCTGGCTTGAATCGAATCCCGGCGGCGGCGGCGGCCGCATTTCGATGGAGGCTAAATGCAGAAACGCCCGTGTGCTTGCGTTGTAGTGCACGTTAAAGAACCCCAGGTGGCCAAAATTAATCCGGAGCCTTCCACTACAGCGTGCCTCATAATCAGAACTGGTTTTGGCACGTAAAACCCCAGAAAGAAGGCTTGAATGAAAAATACGGGTCTCTTAATGGCTGGTTTCACAGCACTCAAATAACATCTTTGCATAAAAAATGTACAAAATTTGGAGAGACCCAGCCATCAAATTGCATGAAAGATGTGAAGCGCTGTGGAGATAAGGTTGAAGCCCCTTCGGTGTGCGACCACCTCTTGTTTTCCTGCGACCACCATGGTGTACTGATGTAAAAAGTGATAGAAGAATGTAGTTTATGTACTGTGCACTTACTGCAATGGCTTCTTAAAGATCTACTGACATGACATTTTTATACTTTTCATACCTTGCAAGTCCTTGAAATCCTTGAAAAAAGTTTGCCTCAAAGTGCCCTAAATAATCTACATAATAGCTTTTCTAAAAACCAGTCTAGCTTCATTTTCCAGAAGATGTGTGTGTCATGATGCAGAAGGTGTTCACATGGGAGCAGAACATTCTGATGTTTTTGCACTCGCTCTATCTCACTCAATCGTCTGCTGTAGTACTACATTGGGCTGCACAAGTGAATGGGTGCATGGTGGAATTTAATTGCCTGAAAACAGTTTTTACCTACAACAGCCAGTAGATGGTACATTCCCAGCTCAGCTGCAGCAATGGAGACTGGCAGCATTGTCGCAGAATTACATGTCATCTGTGCACTTCTGTTAGTAAGAGAGCCAGCCAATAGAAGGCACCAGATAGCATCATGTGACAATGATGCTCAGTTTTTGTGTGCAAGTTGATCAAGACAAGTTACTATATTGAATCACCTGTTTGCATCACGCAGCTGCATCTGGAATATTTTATTGGAAGAGGTTCATTGTAGGTGTTAGTGTAGATAAACACGCTTGCATAACATCCAATGCTTATAGTGTAGAAAGCAGGCTTTCATGCATGAAGTCTTTGTAGTCACAGCTAAAAGTTTAAATTTTTTATTTGCAGCCTGTATTTTGTGAGCCGTAGCGTCAAGCCAAGTGGCCCATTTAGGACTGTATGAATAAATGTTATGGTGGTGTGACAAGGGGGGGCTTCTTGATGACTTATTATTATGATACGGCGATCTATTCCTTGCCTCACATTAAGAAACTTTTTTAGAGTTTAATAGTAATCTGGATGATGGTGACGTCAAATATTTTTCTTCTCGAGTGTTGTGTTGACATTGGGCAGTTTAATATTGTGCTTGCATGTGTTTGAAGTTCCTTTTTTTTTTTAAGTTTGAATTTTCTTTCATCATCATCATCATCTTATTTTTATGTTCAATGCATTACAAATGGCTCTACCAACGATCTCCAATTACGCTTGACTTGCGCTAGCTGATTCGAAGTTGTGTCTGCAAATTTCCTCACACCACCTAATCCGCTGCCATCCTCGACTGCGCTTCCCTTCCCTTGGCACCCATTTTGTAACTCTTATGGTCCACCGGTTATCTACCCTACGCATTACATGTCCTGGCCAGCTCCATTTTTTTATCGTAATGTCAACTAGAATATCGGCTATCCCCGTTTCTTATCTTCCTGTCTCTTAATGTTGCGCCTAACATTTTTCGTTCCATCACTCTTTGTGCGCTCCTTAACTTGTTCTTGAGCTTCTTTGTTAACCTCCAAGTTTCTGCCCCATATGTTAGTGCCGATAGAATGCAGTGGTTGTACACTTTTCTTTTCAACGACAGTGATAAGCTCCTAGTCAGTATTTGGTAATGCCTGCTGTATGCACTCCAACCTATTTTTATTCTTCTGCAAATTTCCTTCTCATGGTCTGGCTCCCCTGTGAGTAATTGACCTAGATAAATGTACTCCTGTACAGACTCTAGAGGCTGACTGGCGATCCTGAATTCTTATTCTCTTGCCAGGCTATTTAACATTATCTTTGTCTTCTGCATAATAATCTTCAACCCACGCTTACACTTTCTTGGTTAAGGTCCTCATCCATTCATTGCCATTCATCTCCAGTGTTGCTGGACAGGACAATGTCATCTGCAAACCGAAGGTTGCTGAGATATTCACCGTTGATTCTCACTCCTGAGCCTTCGCAGTCTAAGAGCTGGAATACTTCTAAGCATGTGCAGTGAATAGCATTGGAGAAATTGTGTCTCCTTGCCTGACCCCTTTCTTGATAGGTAACTTTCTGCTTTTCTTGTGGAGAACCAAGGTAGCTGTGGAACCTTCATAGATATTTCCTAAGATATTCACGTATGCCTTCTGTATGCCTTGATTATGCAGTGCCTCCATGACTGCTGGTATCGCTACTGAATGAAATGCCTTTTCATAATCTATAAAAGCCATATAGAAAGGTTGATTGTACTCTGCAGATTTCTCAATTACCTGATTGATGACATGGATGTGATTTATAGTAGAATAACCCTTGCTGAAGCCAACCTGCTCTCTTGGTTGACTGAAGTCAAGTTTTGTTTCGATTCTGTTGGAAATTACCTTGGTGAATGTTTTATACAATACTCAAAGCAAGATAATGGGCCAACTGTAATTCTTAAATTCTTCAGCGCCTCCCTTCTTATTTATTAGTATAAGGTTGGCATTCTTCCAACACACCAATACACGAAGTCGTGAGGCATTGCATAAAAGGGCTGCAGGCTTTTCAAGAATAATGTCTCCTCTATGCTTGTGTAAGGACTGTGTGGCGGAGACAACCACCGCAAGGCCGAGAGATGGCGCCACCGGACAGAGCGACATCATCATCACCGATACGGAGCCGAGAGATGGTGCCACTGGACGGAGCGACATCGTGAGGACAGAGAAGGAGTGGTGGAGAGGCCGAGGAGGTCACTCTAGCCGAGGGGAGTGAATAAAGTGTTGTACTTGTTCGAGACGCGGTGTGCACGCTTCCTTCCTGACAAGTGAGTGCTCGTCCGGGATTGTAAATGGATAGCGTGAATGTTCCGAAGGAAGTAGTGCAGTACCTCGTCAACCAGACAGACGGATCGCCCATCCAGCGGGAACAGGTCGCCTCCCTGCTGCGGCAACGAGTGATGACAGCCATCGTGACTACCGCGCCGGTAGGCCTAGGGGTGCCGGTGGCTGTGTCGCAGCCGCCTGCCGTGACTTGCATGCCATACGGGACATCAGAGCCGCCGAAGTTCACGGGATTCAATGACCTACAGTCGCCGGAGGTGTTCCTCGAACGTTTGGAGAACTTTTGCCTCGTGTCTGGTATCGACTCAGCCAGAAGGCTTAGTAACGTGGTGCCGGCCGCCTTGGAGGGCAGCGCTAAGCTGTGGTGGCGCTTTATCATCGTTTTCACCACGTGCGAATAGTTCACACGAGCGTTCCACGCGGAGTTCGCTTCAATCGACTCGAAGCGCCGCCTGAAGGAAGAGCTTCAACAACGCACCCAGCACCCAGAGGAGAACCTGAAGGAGTTCATTTATGTCATATCGGCATACTACGACCGCATCGGTGAAACCGTACCGGAAGAGGAAAAGGTCCAGCAGGTTCTCCGCCAAATGCACCCGCAGCTACAAGACCTCGCAGAAGGGTCAACCTTTACCACTCTGAGGGAGCTCGCGACAGAGGCGGACGGATTGATGGAAAGAGCGTGGCGGCGATGGCAGTACAAACCGCTGCCACCACCAACAAATCAGGTCGCAAAGGATTTGGCATTCCAACCACACAGGGCAGTTGCTAACGCTCTCGGACCGTGGCCCATGTCGGCGGCTGCCACCGTGGGCACCACTACGTCAGCCACAATGTCTCCGCCGTACCACTGGCCACTACACCCCGCGGCGGTCCAACCGTCCTATCTTCGTGATAGAATTCATCCCGCCCCCACCCTCCCTACGCTGACACAGCCGATCGCCCACACTTCGCAACCGGCCGCTCGTTGGCAGCAGCCCGACACACAAGTCCACTGCCAGCGCTGCGGAGGGATCGGCCATGTTGCCTGCCAATGCGCCACGGGTAGGCAAAATGCGCCGCCCAGGTGTTTTCAGTGCCATCAACTGGGGCACGTGCGGGCCGAATGCCCAGAGAATCAGTACTCGGGAAACATCCATTGGTAGATGCTACGCCGGCGGGCATCTACGACAGCGCGCTCCAGGTTGCGGCCACTGCTGGTAGAAAGGAACCCCTTCTCGACATCCGCATCGGAGCAATGACATTCCAGGCCCTCGTGGACACGGGATCCAGCGTCAGCCTTTTGGGACAAAAGCGATGGCGGCCACTGAAGCCACAGGAGCCAGTCACAAAAGAGGTACGCACGCTCCGCCTGGCCACGGGCTGGTCTCAATCTACATCCTCGCTCCGATGCAAGATCCACTGGGCGGCAGGCTCCCGCCGCCAGCGGTTCCTGTGTGTGCCTGACCTCTCTAAGGACATCGTACTCGGGAGGGACTTCCTGACAGTGACTGGAATATCGCTCCATATTGCACTGGGAGGTTGGACAATTGGGACGGAATCGCAGTGCATGGTACCCTTCGTCAAAGGAGAGCAGCAGGTTAAGGGGGAGCTAGAATCATATGACCTGCAAGCAATCTTTACCGAGCAACCAATCTTTGCTGAGCAACCTGAGCCTATGGTCAGCTCTGAGATCTCAACCGCCAATGACCCTGCTAGCTTTGCGGCTCAGATGAATGTTGATCCACGTCTGGTGCAGGTGCTCGACACTTTCAGCCCAATTATTACAACTACCCCCGGGCGCACGACAATTGCTGAACATCGAATTGACACTGGGGACAGCCTACCTATACATTGCAAGCTTCGCCCCGTCAATGTTAAAAAACAGGCGATTATGGATAATTGCATCCATGACCTCCTAGAACAGGAGCTCATATGCCCGAGTACCAGTCAGTGGACGAGTGCTCCTGTTTTGGTCGCAAAAAAGTCTGGTGGCTTCCGCCTCGCCATTGATTATCAGGCCACTGAATAGCCGAACAAAGGTGCCTGTTTACCCTATGCCCAGGACCGACTGGCTGTTGGCACAGCTGGGTCAGGCACAATGGTTTTCAAGTTTTGATCTGTCACAAGGCTTTTTCCAAATCCCAGTGTGCCAACAGGATATCCCTAAAACTGCATTTATCTGCCACCAGGGCACCTTTGAATTCACTATAGGATGCCCTTCGGGAGTGGCAGGTGGGCCAGCAACCTTCCAAACGTTGATGGACAGAGTTTTGGATGGTATAAATCATAAATTCGCAATGGCATTCCTCAACGACGTTCTGGTGTATTCAGACACTCTGGACAACCACGTGGAACACATCCAATGTGTACTCGAGCGCATCAGAGCCGCAGGCCTCACCATCAACCCAGACAAGATCCAACTCTGCCACCACTCGCTCAGGTTCCTTGGACATATTATTTCACCTGGGCAGTGTAGACCTGACAAAGCCAAAGTGCTTGCTGTGTTGCACTACCCTTGACCAGCAACAGTCAAGCTTTCCTTGGCCTGGCGGGGTATTATCGAAGCTTCATACCTCGATTTTCTCTCACAGTCCACCCCCTCACCAGCCTTTTGAAGAAAGATGCACCCTGGCAGTGGACCAATCAGCAAGAGTGCGCATTCCAGAGTCTGAAGCAGTCCTTGGCCAATGATGCCGTGGTGAACCTGCCTGACCTCAACCAGCCCTTTGTGGTGGAAACAGATGCCAGTGGTATCGGAATAGCTGCTGTGCTACTCCAGGCAAGCCCCGAGGAACTCAGACCCGTGTCGTTCATAAGCAGGGTCCTCACAGAGGCAGAAAAACAGTACACTGTTCAGGAATGGGAGTGCCTGGCAGTGGTCTGGGCAGTCGATAAATTCAGACCTTACCTCGAATTCACGGAATTCGAAATCCATTGTGACCATTCTTCTCTCTCATGGACGTTTCAAACAAATCAAGCCTCACCAAGAGTCAAGCGGTGGGTCCTTAGGCTGCAAGGCCTTAACTGCAAGATCAAACACAGGAGAGGACTTGCCAACATTCCAGCAGATGCCCTTAGCAGAGCCCCCTTGAACTGTCCAGACAACCCAAGCCAGACTCTACCCGAAACTCTGTTCCTGATAACCGTTCAAGAGCCTGAGCAACACATTACGTTCAAGACAGTTGCCCCCCTGTCTGTGACAGACGATGTTACTCTCCTCAACGATATAGAATGCCTGATTGAGGAGCAAGGTCGTGATCCACTGTTCGCCAAGCTGAAAAGCGTCATGCAAGGTACAACGCTCCCAGAGAACGACCCACAATCACGCCTAATTAGGGACTTGGCTGCTTCAACAGAACTGGAGTCTACTGGGTTGCTCGTTCAGCACAGAGGGAACCAAAAGGTGCCTTGGCTACCAGAGCGCTTGCGGACTCTGGTGCTGAAAATGGCGCATGACCACCCCACGAGTGCACATGCGGGTTTTTTCAAGACATTGCGTGTCTCTTCTTGTTTCGTATGGCTGGGTATGCGAGCAGATGTATCTAAATATGTCAGATGCTGCAAAGTTTGCCAGCGCTCCAAGGCAAATCGCCAAAAGCCAGCGGGCCTTATGAGTAGCCAGTGGGCCACTGCACCGATGGAGGAACTTAGTGTAGATGTCATTGGACCGTTACCACTCACACCACGGCGCCACCAGTACCTACTGGTGGTGGTTGACAAGTTCACAAAGTTCATTGAATTGTTTCCTCTTAAGAGCAGCTACCAGCCAAAACATTGTTGATTGTATGTGGCAAGTCTTCTGTCGGCATGGAGTACCAGTAGCAATTTCCAGCGACAACGGGCGCCCATTTGTCAGTACGCTTTGGAAGAGCCTCATGAAGCAATGGGGCATAAAAGACCGTCATACCGTGCCTTACCGCCCCGCTGGACAGATGGTAGAACGCCATAACGGTACAGTTAAGGAATGCCTCCGGGCCTACTGCACAAACCACAGGGAGTGGGACTCTCACATCCCCGAAATTGCCTTTGCTCTCCGCACAGCAGAGAGTGTTGTGACAGGCTACACGCCTGCCTTCCTGTGTTATGGTCGAGAGCTGCGCACTCCATGGGAACCAGCTGGCACCAAGGACAACGTTGAACCGCCTGCCGCGGCTTACCATGCCTTTTCCGAAGAAGTTCGCCAGTGCCTTGCCCAGGCCTTTGAATTTACTCACGGACAGCAAACTTGCTCAGGCAAAACAAAAGGCATATTACGACCACCACAGGCGGCCAGTTACCCTGAAACCAGGCGATCTTGTTCTCCTGGACAGCCATACTTTAAGTAATGCAGCAACAGGTGTATCATCGAAGCTCGCACCAAGACGTTCAGGTCCTTATAGGATTACAAGGAATGTCGGTGCTAACAACTTCATGCTGACAGACCCAACAACAGGGCGCCGTCACGGGATAGCCCATGCTGACCAGCTGACCGCGTATTATGAACCTCGACTGGACATGCCCGCGACGGGGTCACGTTCTATGGGGTGGAGACGTGTAAGGACTGTGTGGCGGAGACAACCACCACAAGGCCGAGAAATGGCGCCACTGGACAGAGCGACATCATCATCACCGATACGGAGCCAAGAGATGGCGCCACTGGACGGAGCGACATCGTGAGGACGGAGAAGGAGTGGTGGAGAGGCCGAGGAGGTCACTCTAGCCGAGGGGAGAGAATAAAGTGTTGTACTTGTTCGAGACGCGGTGTGCACGCTTCCTTCCTGACACTTGATTAAATAGACTGTTATTGCATCTTCTCCTACCACTTTTCTCTGCGACATGTCTTACAAAGCCCTTCTAACCTCATTGCCAGTTACTAGGGGTGTGCGAAAATTCAAAAGTTTCGAATATTCGTATTCTATTCACAATTTTCACAATTAGGTATTCACAATTTTCTAATATTCGGTCGGATACAAAACAAATCGAACGTATTGCTGGCTTTGCGGGATCAAACAAGGTTCTTAGCGTTTATTTATATCTAATCTAAGAATATATGTCAGATTTTGTGCCGAGTTTTGTTATAATTTAGTGGCTGCTGGCAAAATTTTGCCTGTAAAGCATGCTCAGCCACTGAATGTCTAAGCTTTGCGCAGAAAAGCCTGCGTCTCAGTAGCAAGGGGCACGGGTTTGCAGACAGCGAGGGTGTACTTAAGCGCAACGAAAGGGGGTGGGGGCGGCTGTGCGGAAGAATCGTAACTGCAGTAAGAATGCCCTTTTGAATAGCATAGGTCCAATGGGCCGATCCTTAGCAGCAATGCCCGTCCACGCGGCCTCACTATGCAAATATGCCAGCTCCCCGCCACATGCTCACGTCGTGCCTCCGTGCAGTGTATCGCATGCCTGTTACAACATTTTAGGATAGAGCGATGGCCGATCCACTACCGCAATATGCGCTCAAGCGAAATCCGGGACCAGGGCGTTCCGTGATGGGCATTATTCTAAACAAGTGCGGATGCATTATACATGTTTACTTGGCGTTATAATCAAAACATTTTTTTTTTTTCATGCAGTCAAAGGTGCCTTGTTTCTTCCTCCTGTAGTATAAAGTAGCATACCTCACATTATATTGGTGGTTGCATTATATTCTTCCAAATGCAGTACCTTGACAACAGTGTGTTGGCCAGATGTCTCACACTGAAGGAAAATAACAGAAGGGGCTTGCTGGCACAAGTTGTGCTGCAGAAGTCCTGCTTTCATATGGTATTAAACAAAGGAACAAGAAAAGACAATATTCTTGCAGCGCTACTTTGTTTTTGTTCGGTGTGAGCGTAGCTTTTGCCTTGCTCATTTGTTACTTTTGCAGCGCCACCCCCAATCCTGAGCTTATTGCTTGACAGAAAATGTGATGAGTAATAAGGCACATGTTGATGAAAACAGGCAGCTAGGGGGAATTGCTCAATTTTCCAAGTTAACTTGAGTGAAAAGTTAACTTGAGTGAACAATCATTTAGTATAACGGCTTACCAGTCTCATTTTTTACCATTGACAATGTAACTGCGATGTTCCATCATGTTAACATAACCAAACTTGCTAATAAACACATGCGCACATCATTATTTGATATTTGAAGTCAAATATTCGTATTCGATTTGTATTAGAAAATTTTGATATGCATGCACCCCTACTAGTTACACATGGACGACCTTCATATCCTGTTTGTCATTACTTCCAATCAAGGTTGCGTGGCTGCTCTGGGTACTGTACAGTTCAGTATAGAAGTGCTCTACTGCCTTTACTATAATATCGAATTTTCTTTGATGAGCAGCTTAGTAATAAGCTCCCAGAAAGAGATGTGGTGCAGTAGAAGAGCACCACATATTGGGTTAGCATCAAGGTGAAATCATGAAATGAGCAATTCGTGGTGGAAATGTCTTGCATTGTATCTTGACCATAAACCCTTCAGTCACAATTTAAAAATAGAGTGTGCAAATTTTTTTCTTTTTTTTTATGCACCAAGAAGAGTACACCTCCTTGAAATCCCTGAAAACCCTTAAATTTCGAAAATATGGACTTTTGAGCATTCGAAGTAGCAAACTCTACATAAGGGCTGTGCTGTGAACGCTATCTATCAGGAAACATCCTAGATATTTTCTTTTGAGAGTGTCGCTGAGGAATTAAAATTTGGCACATCCACAGCCACCAACGACAAGCTTGTTTTAATTGCCATTGCCATCATGGCACTAGACAAAGCCAGATCGAGCGACCAAGCCATGTCACCATTTTGTTGTTTTGCTAGTTGATTTACACATTATGGTTCCATTTTTGCGAACCCTAGGCTCTAGAAATGCCTAGCGGAAAGTAAGTTTCAGACATTTCGCTTTAACACAACGAGTATCTTTGCCTGAAGCTGGACACTACTATCTATCATGCCAGAAGGCGATTGACATCATTACAATGGGAAGTCAACTTTGAAGAGCCCATGAAGAGCTTAAGATGTGTGTCCAATTTGGAAGCTGCTTAGCTACAAGAAATTGCAGCTGAAAAGAAAGATATTTCACTATATTACAGTGTATGTGTACGAACAAGGTTTGTTTCTCCCTCCTTGAGTTTTAAGTCAAATGTTCTGTACAAACCCTGTAAAAAGCTTCAAAGATGTAATTTATTGCTTAGAAAGAGGCTTCTTTTTTTCTTTAAATTGTATTTTAAAGTGCATTTCGCATGCCATGATTGTTACTTCGTTTACAGATGCTGCAACGACCCGAAAACTCTTGTGGTCTTCATGAGAAAGATGTACGCTGTGTGCTCAGTAATGTCACAGCAGGGCTACAGTACCTGCATGGTAACCACATCATCCACAGGGACCTGAAGCCTGAAAACATAGTTCTTAAGGATGTTGAGGGAAAGGTAAGCTCCTGTTCACAGTAAAAACACTGTTAGACTGCACTACCGTGACACACACCACATCTGCGACATACATCAAATTGTTCATCCAAAGGTGGCAGTAAGCTCTGTCTCAGAGAGATGGCTGTCATCTTCAGTGAAGTCAAGCCGCCAGGCGTTGCTGTGATTCCCTGATTTCAGGGGGCATTGTCCTAACGGCACACAGCACTGAGTGCCCAAAGTGGCACCTTCTGGCCACAAAGGTGTCAAATCAGAGGAGCAGTAAGCCAGAGTTCTGCAAGGCTTTCATGAAAATGCCCAAATTACCTGTCTCATTCTGCAAACAAAGACTAAGTTGGTGAGGCTGTGGTCAGCAAGATGCAGAGGGGAGAGAGCCATGATTGGAGAGGGAAAAGGTGTTGTGTTGATGTCATGGGTATTGTACAGCAGTACATGGCTCAGAACTACCCACCGTGGTTGCTCAGTGGCTATGGTGTTGGGCTGTTGAGCGCGAGGTCGCGGGATCGAATCCCGGCCGCGGCAGCCGCATTTCAATGGGGGCGAAATGCGAAAACACCCGTGTACTTAGATTTAGGTGCACGTTAAAGAACCCCAGGTGGTCCAAATTTCCGGAGTCCCCCACTATGGCGTGCCTCATAATGATATCGGGGTTTTGGCACGTAAAACCCCATAATTTTTACATGGCTCAGAAGTAGGCCCAACTCGGGCGTTTGTAGACTAAGATGGGATTTAATTAGCATTACTACCCTCTTCCTTTGCGTTATATTGCGTTTAGGACTGCCAGCTGATGCATAGTTAGTCACTCCGGGCAGCAAACAAGATTCCTGATTGATCAGAGAGGTTCCCTAGTACATATGTTAATAATAGGCTGGGCTCTTACGTACAAGTTAACATAGAGGGAGGTACTGTTATTTTTACTTGATATTCAAATATGTAAACTCAGATTTGTTCCCTGAACCATCTGTGCATGTTATAAATGGACTATAACCTTCGAGAAATCTTGCCTACTGTCCCCTGTGTTTTCACCATGCCTATCACCATCAGGGCAAATTCATCTGCTGTGGAAGAACATCATTACAGTGTAGACCGCTTATAATGCAAGTTACCGGAGTCACGAATATGTGCACTATAAGCGGTACGCCTTATAACCAAAACAACGATTTTCAAGCCCTGCACGTATGCAAAACATGTAGACCAAGCATGTAGACATGCTTTGTATTATCGCGTGCACATCGCGATGTGCGCGCGATAGTAAACCGCGGCCGCTATCGACGCGATCGTGGATGACGACTACGCAGTTACGTAAGCCCGTGGCCAACGTGGTGTTATGCGCGGCAATAAACGCAAGAATACAGGCTTTAAAGGCGCAAATAGGCTCGAAGCGTTCCGACGTTGCTGTCATTCACGTACGAAGCGTCCAACCGCCGCTTCGTTTCGGTTGGATGCTAGTGCCGTTCTCGCTCTTTTGCGGCGCTCCTCGCTCATCGAGCTCCGAAAGTAGTCCAAATTAACCGATGTGCGGTCAAATAAGGCCGAATTAACGAGAGTTTGATTGCATTGAATAATGCATACGCCGGCCGAGACTAGAGGACGAGTCTGAATTAACGAGGGTCAAATTAACGAGGTTTTACTGTAGCTCCAAACTAAATTTGCGGAACACTGCTTAAATTGACAGCGTCGCTCGCGCGATATTTGCACTTCACGACACGCATCGCAAAGGGTGCACAGAAACTGAAGCCACGTTCAGTGCAAAACGCACCGCTGATAAGCAGCTGAGCAAAAGGTTTCTTGGTCGCCTAGACAACCTACGCGAGCATTTCTTTCAGTTAGTTTGCTCCGTGTCTCATGCTCCTCCTCCGCATCGCCCTCGTTGATCTCCTCTCCCATCGGTGGGCACACCTTGTTGAGAAGCGTGCTCGCTGCCGCCCTTGTCAGCGAGATTTTCCCGCGGAAGCCGCATTATAACTGGTATTTCGTCTCACGCGGCTGCACTCTAAGCGGTATGCGTATACATGGAGTTCTATGGGAGGGTAAACGGGAGTCGGAAAAGGCTGCATTGTAGCCAGTTCTGCACTATAAACGGTTACGTTGTAAGTGGTCTATACTGTATTACTATCATGCTTGATGTGCTGTCTCAAAAGGACTAACAGTTTTGATAGAATGGAACACCATTTTCCGTGATAATCTGAAGGCTGAAGTGTTGTCATCAGCAGTCGGCACAAATTGTGATGTCCTGGCTGATGTTTAAACACTATAGCTTTGTGTGAAAAAGATGAGCCCAGGGCCGCAAATTTGCAGCACCATCTTCCATTTGATTTTATGCCACTCGTATCATCCACCATTCATGGCTAGCTGATTCCATTGATAAAGCAGGCAGAGCATTGCTTCCACCACTGACGAACCATAAAAAGTGTGAAGAAAAGGAATAGCATCAGAAAAGGCATCGCTACTGAATTGTGGGCCAGAAAACTACCAAAGTGGCAAATGCACAGCTCGACATGTCACATGGATACAACAGTGGAACACCTTGCTACCTCTCAGTTGTTAGCCATTTTTGTGCAATGCCACAAGGCTGTCATCTTGCTTTACTTGATATTTGCCTGAATTTCTCCCATGTATTATAAATGACAGTCTGATATGTACATCAGTGTGCATAAGTGCGACCCCCCTCCACCTTCATTTTTTTGAACTACAACTACTCAGCACCTTGCACAGCTTTTGCTGTTCTTTGTTTTTTAAAGGGCCCCTCACCAGGCCACATAGCAAATTTTGGTTATACATGTACGCTCGAAGTTTTTACCTGCCCTCTAGGGAGCATTCTACCGCAATAATTTTAAAAATTGGTTCATTAATAGCCGAGATAAAAATATTTCAGTGCCGCGAACACATGATTTCAGGAGGCGAGTGTCACTGCCAACATAGACACACTCTGCACTTGGCTCCGTCTAGCCTCCACAAGCAAAATTCTTTCCCTGCATTTTCCCATACCGGAGCTGGAGGATCGCGTGACGCATACGTCATGGGCCCCGCCTTCTTTTCTTTATTTTTTTTTCCGCTTTTTTGCTGCACGGTGCATTTCTGCTAACAGTCTCGCATGCGAACTGTTGCATTTGTCTCGTTTCGCGCAACACCCAATTTTGCACACTGCACGAGAGCACCTGACTAGCTGTATAAGTGAGTGCTACACGAACACTGAGGCAGACAGAAGCGGATTACCGAGCATGATCGTGCTCTGGAACCCGGTAAAACATGACATAGTTTCGCTCTCTGCGCACGCGACTGCACAACATGTGAACAAGTAGGCTCTCTGCGCACACGACTGCACAACATGTGAACAAGTAGGCGAAACGAAAGTAGTTATCTCTTGCTACGGTTCGAAGTAAAACAAAGGCATGCAGACATTCGGTTTGTAGGTTTTTTATTTCTCTAAACTTTAAATGAGCAACAGATAAAATGAATAAATGTTGTTGCCTTGAATAATTCTCAGTCACGTGCCACTGTGAGTGGCGTCACAGCACGGCGAACTACGTAGGTGCATTTGCACGATCAACCTCGACTCTCCGGCTGGGAGCGCGGCATGCACGAGGAGAAGGGCAAACAGCCTTTGGTTTGAAATTTAGGCTCTTTCCACGGTGCGTAGGGATGTAATAGTTAGCAGGCACTGTTGTTAATGCGCATTGTATGCAGTGCATGTGTCAGCTCAAAATGGCCAGACCTGGTGAGGGGTCCTTTAAGCTGTAGTCCTACTTCTAAACATACCAAAAAATGAAGAATGACAGCAGATGCACTAGTTTTATCGCCCTTGAAAATGATCTTCTGGGGCCGTATTTATTAATAAATCTGTTCATGTTTTATTCGTTTTGCCCCTTGTCATTGGCTTGCACAAAATTATGCCCCTTACTGTCACTGGCATAGGTGACTTGACAGGACAATCATAAGAAATGTAGCAAATCAAGGGATAAGAATGCCTACAAAATTCGGCCCCAGAATGGCAGGTGTAGGCGCTGTTACTTTTTAACATATGGGTCCTGCTAAACGAGCATTTTATTGTTTGCCTAGGTGTCATTTTACATTTACAGTGGAATCTCGATGATACGATCACGGCTAATACGAATTTCCGGATGATACAAATTTTCTGAGGTCCCGGCCGAGCCTCATTACTTTGCAACGTGCTAGAGAACGGTTGTTACGAATCGATTTTCGGCCCGCGTCGGTTGATACGAATAAACGCCGCCCCACCGACGGCCGCGAAAGAGAACAGCGAGCAGTCACGCTCGTTTTCCCTTTCTCTTTTGGGAGGCGCGGACGCGGCGCCGGACAGTGCAGAAGCTGCGACTGGGTGCGAAGAGTTTGAAGCGGCGGCGCTTTTGTTGGTATTGTGCTTTTCCTTTTGTCTCTTCGCTCGCTGCGGCGCTCGCTCTTCCCCACGCGCGGCCGCCGCAGCAAGCGAAGGCTCGTGCGGTCTATCGCTTCAACGGAAACTGAGCGGCGTAAGCACGGTGCATACAAAGGTCAGAGCCGTGTGGAGATCGCTTTCAAGATACGGTGCGCGCGACAACACCGACAGCCGGCACAGGCGCAAAGTAGAAGAACGCATTTGTTGGCAGAGTAAAAGCCCCCTCCCCCCCCCCCACTTCCTCCCTCCCGCGCTACGTTCCCGCTTTGCCCCTTTCGCGTGTGGGAGATTACGTCGCCAGTTACCCTTGCGCTCGGTTGCAAGATACGCATTTGGTGACGTAGCACAGCGTCGCCACGCCCCCCTCCCCCTCCCTTCCTTACCCCCACGGCCTCTCGTGCCACAGAAGTCACGTTTTCTCTCCGCTGTGCGTTCGCTCTCCGTGAAGGCGCGCATCTCCCGCGCGCTTTTACTGGCACATAGGGCGCGCAGCGACGATTTTATCGTCCTTGGACTCGTGCTCCACGTCTCACTCATGCTCCTCCTCCGCATCGCCCTCGTTGATCTCCTCTCCCATCGGTGGGCGTTCTCTCGTTGAGAAGCGTGCTCGCTACCGCCCTTGTCGGCGAGATTTTACC
Organism: Dermacentor silvarum; assembly: GCF_013339745.2. Taxonomy (NCBI): domain Eukaryota; kingdom Metazoa; phylum Arthropoda; class Arachnida; order Ixodida; family Ixodidae; genus Dermacentor; species Dermacentor silvarum. Next base: position 207,421,944 of record NC_051154.1, on the reverse strand, counting down.
GTGGAAGCCGCATTATAACCGGTATTTTGTCTCGCGCGGCTGCACTGCAAGCGGTATGTGTATACATGGAGTTCTGTGGGAGGGTAAACGGGAGTCGGAAAAGGCCGCATTGTAGCCAGTTCTTCACTGTAAACGGTTACGTTATAAGTGATCTATACTGTAAATGCTTTTTACGTGCATGTGCCTGAGTGAGTTCATTTCTGACTCTTTAATTTAGCTAGTTTTAATTGTGTTTCGATGATACGAATTTCGGCTAATACGAATATTTTTCGTGACCCCGTGAGATTCGTATCATCGAGGTTCCACTGTATTACCATTTATTTCTTTAGGAGGGGGGGGCTTCTGTATGCCGCACTGTTCCTGATTTCATGTCTTAGCCTAACCATGAAAATATATTAGTTTGTTGTATTTCTCATGCATGTGTAAGTCCTAGATCAGGGAACCCTGCTAAGCTCCATGAAGCGCCAAGGAACCCCCTGCCCGCTGAATTAAAATGTTCTAATTAACCGAATGTCCAATTATCCAGGGTATCAAGAAAACAAGTGAATGCTTACTACGTCAACACGCTTTTATTTACTGAATCAATCAGCAAGTCTGCTTCTATTTCGCACAAGAGCAGTGCGGAAGCTGAAATTCTCATCTCATGACTGATTAGAGCTAGCAGCGGCTAAGGCCTCGCGATGACCTTCGCAGAGCGGCCGCGGCGCGGGTCTTCATCTGAGACGCTTTTGACTACCGCGCGCACCTCCCGATTATTTTTTCGCTAGTGAGCTGGTCGCCAACAAATTGTCCTTCCATCGCCATGTAGCCGGTGCTCTTCATCTTCGACAGCTTTGCACTGAGTCAAAGCGAAACTACTGCTTGCCGCAACCGCTGCGGACGAAACTGTGACCGTTATCGACGCGATCATGGACGGCGACCTTGCGGTTCAGAAGGCAGGCGGCCGACGCACGCACCAAGTCAAAACGAAACTACCGTTTGCTGCAACAAGTGCGCATGAAACCGCGGTCACTATCGACGCAATCATGGATGGCGAAGGTACGCAGCCGACACGCGCACCGAGTCAAAACGAAACTACTGTTTGCCGCAACCGCTGTGGACAAAACTGTGGTGGCTATCGACACGACCATAGATGGTGACTACACACTTGTGAAGGCACGCGGCTAACCGCCAATGCGGTGTTACGCGCGGCGAATAACGCAAGAATGAAGGCTTTCAGAGCACAATTAGACACGAAGCGTTCCGGTGTTGCTGCCAGTCACATATTGCGTACAATTGCCGCTGAGGACCCTAGCGATGCGGACTGCGCCGCTTCGTTTTTGGACGCTAGCGTCGTTTTGCTCCTTTGCGGCGCTTTTGCGGTGCTCCGCGCATTTTTTTTTTTTTCTTCCGCCAACGTATATGTCCGTCCGCACGCAATCGGGATCTACCCTGTCTACAAACATGAAAAATTCGCATGGTGCTAAGATACGGCCTCAGAGATTCAAGTGCAAAAGCTTAGGCGCGCTCCCCATGGCTGCCCGTTTTCGGAGGTTGGGTGGCAACAAACTGGTTGCGGATTTATTGCGCAGTTCGCGCGTTGCCGTTACACACTGTGAGGTGCTTTTTGACATTGAGGCATGGGTAATGGAGGTTGTGTGGATCGAGCACACCTCGTGTTTGCAGTTTTAGCCACTTGGCGAGCGCGGGACCGCAGAAAATTTATCAGTGGCTCGGGGAACCCCGAGCAGGGGCCTGCGGAACCCTGGGGTTCCGCAGAACCCACTTTGAGAACCCACGTCCTAGATGTTTCTAGACTATTTCATAACATAGAATTGAGGTCATGATATAAAATTTATATTTGTAAACAGTGCAAAGCATTCACATTTTCTTTTTAGAGCCCGACTTGTTGATTGCATTGTTTTAATGCCTTACATGTTGTATTTAATGCATTAATGTGAATCATTGTTTGCCTGATATAAGGCGCTTTGCGATAAGAAGGTTTGTGTTGTGCCTTGTTTCGTGCTTGTGAAAAAAAATTTTGTATGCAGTGCTGAAATTGCACAAGACTCCTATGCTCTATCCATGAGGTCACAAAGGCATGTATACTTCTTTTGGGCCAACGCCAACTAGCACTTCGAGACGATTGATACATGTGTCACATTGCATTGCCATACCTGCGAACTCTCTAGAATTTTCCATGAAGGTTACAAATTCGGGTTCATTCTACAATTTTATGTATGTTTCATCAAGTTTTACAAAAAATTAATTCGCTTTGTGAAAAAGTTTCACTTGTTGGTATCCAACCATACCCTTCGAAGTCTACTGATGGTGAAAGGACACCAGAGGGTTACCAGCTTTGAGCAAATTTATAAAGACAAGTTCCTGGAGCAGACGAAATCGGCAACGGCAAAGTCACTGTGATCTAAGAAATGTGTTGCTTGTCAGTTTGCTCGGTTCCAAGTTTGCTGCTGCTTATGTGCTGCATCTAAAGGTAAATCATTGTTAGTAAAGTGTGTGTGTGTGTATTCCACAGAAGGTGTGGGCTCAAGGCAAACATTTAAAAGAAATATATGCTGTTACCCTCTTCCCCCATCCAGCACAGTGTCTGCAGTACTTTTTACAAATTTTAATGTTCACAGGCACTAGTTTCTAAAAAGCAAAAGGTGCAGAAATGATATGCATGAATAATTGTCAACCTTAACACTGTCCTTCACATGCACCACGTCGCATAGGAACAAGTTAGTTATAAAAGCGAGATTGCACCAGTTTTCTCCCCATCCTTGCCATGTGACAGCTAGTGCTTTGAGACAACACGTGGCATTGTACCAATTTCGGGATTGGGCCACTTTGTAACAGAGCAGGTTGTACTGGAAGTTGGGCTTGTTGGTGTTGATTCATAATTACTGCAGTGTGAATTAAAGCCGAATTAAAAAAATTACACCATCTTCCCGTAGGGGAACCCTTAGTAGTATGTGAAGCAGCCATGGGGTCGACTCAAGTTCCCATTAGTTTTCAGTTCGTCGTTTCCGTTAGGTTGAGGTACGTAGCTACTGGCTTCGCGAGCCCGAAGTTCGGGATCGGCCTGTCGCCGCTGCCGTTCCGTGGCAGCGGCTCGAGCCCTCTTCTTCGCGGCACTGTCCACGGCGCTAACACTGGCGTTGACGCTGGCGCTGTCCGTGGCACTCATCGCGGGGTTGCGGGAGGAGACTGAGAGGAGCGGAGCGCGCGCGTGCATCATTATACCGCGAGCTACAGTGGCGCGCCCTCCAGTGGAGTATGCGCAGCGCCTACCGTCGCGCCTCTAACCTAAGCTGCTTCGCATTATCGCGTGCGGAGCCGCAGGTGTTGCCATTCGTTGCGCAATCCGGAGAGGAGAGGAGGATGTGCATGCGCAGTATGGGTGTGGACGCCGCACTGCGGATGGATGGAGGGAGGGAGTGACATAGCCCCGACCATAAGCTGCTTCGCATCTAAAAAAAAAGGCAGGAAAACAATGGACAGAGATGAAGTGAACACACAGAGCACCGTGTGTTCACTTCGACTCTGTCCATTGTCTTCCTGTTGCACTGCAGTTAATTATGAGAGCAGGTTGTAATGTTTCTTTGGCAAAGTACAATAAATTGGTTGTCATGCTGTCGCCATTGCTGTCATACTATCGTCATTGCTGCTGTCATCTCCCTGCTGCTGTTATCACACACATGGTTGCATCTCGCACACATTTGCTTGCTTTACACAGATATGTTGGTCCATTTGTTCATGCTTTGCAGAACTCGAAACAATGCTGAAGAGCCAGCTACTTGCCAAGTACTTCACATAACACCAATTCCCACAGTGTGTTGAATCTGCACAACTTTTTTTTTACAATTACCAATTTATATTTAGCAACCCAACGAACCTTTCTCATTGTTCTGTAAGTTGGCTGCCCCCGTAAAGCTCCACAGTGACCAAAAATGCCTGTCTGCAGACAACATTTTCATATCGAGAGGTGAACTTTCAGCGTAAAGTGCACTTGTGCTGTCAATTTGTCTCACTCTTGCTGCTGCTTTTTTTTTTCTTCTGTCTAAAGTAGGGGCTGTTGTAGCTTAGTATCCTGAGTCTGTCTTCCAGAATGAGGTTGCAACTATTCTTCCTTTTTAAGCAACCCCCATCACACATGGTCTTCAAGGCAGCCATAAAAAATTTATGCTCAAAGCATGGAAATGGCCACATAGCATTCCTCTGTTGCTTGTGATCACGGATACATAGGTTTGTCTGTAGACCAGAGCTCGTGGTGGTGGCTGTGGAGCTTTGCAGGGCAGCTGACTGGGAAAACTGTAAGCAAGGTCAATTGTTCATCATTTTTTGGCTTCCTTTTTTTCAATGACTTTTGTTTATAAATTTTCTATTTAAAGTAATGATTTGACTTTTTTCCTTAGACTGTGTACAAGATCATTGACCTTGGCTATGCAAAGGAGTTTGACCAGAGCAGCTTATGCAATTCATTTGTGGGAACGTTGCAATACCTTGTAAGTGCACCTTTGGTGTTATATTACACTTGTCATTGGCCTAGCATTTCGCAAATCCTGCATTAGAGCTATGTTGTGTGTTTCTTTTTTCCATTTGAGCTGCAGCTAAATTAACCTAGCGTCTGCGATTTCCAAGCGAGTGCAAAATAATAAAGCTGCCCTATTTTGGCACACTTTGTTTAAAGCATGAGTAAAGTAGGGATAGACAACTAGGTTGAATGCATGAAATTTCTATTTATAGCATTTTAATTGGAATGCGTGTGTAAATTACTGCTCTAAAGTTGCTGTCAGTAAAAAAAGAAACTGCTACCATTTGTCTGCTACATGTCATTTTTTATTTGACTTTTTTTGTTCCCCGTTAAATGAAAGTCCAAGCCCTCTAAACTCTAGCAAATTAATACTGAGCTTCGGAGCACCCTAAATAATTTGCTACAATACTTGTTTCTACAAACTAGTTTGTTTCGGTACCCAGTAGGTGGGTGCGTCATGATCTCAGATACATTGGGTATCGCTCTGTTCCTGTAATCACTGTGGCTGCCTTGCATGAGGGCAGACAGAAGAAACGTGTGCAGTACTCGTGTTAAATTTTTTTTATGAGCAACATCATCATACCTAGTCTTATCGCTACACGTCAGAAAATTTTGCTCTTTGTTATGACGTCACGATAATGTCGACGACGCCATGTCCAGCATTTCAAAACCAACGTTCGTATCAAATTAAAATATCCTATTAAGCATTTCCCAACCTTCAGTACTCGCTAAGTGTCATACCTTTATGTGCAAGAAGCATGTGGTAGAGTTTCTGCAGCTCCAAAAGTATGTGTCAGTACTATTTCATCCACTTTGAAAGTATCCTCGCTTTATTAAGCTTTATTTAAGCTCTTGTGTAGCACACTTTGTATAGGCCTTGGCAGTGGTAAGAGTAATATTGAAATGTAGAACACCTCTATATATTTATGATGGTACTGCAGAAAAAAAGCTAAATAGTAAATGGGGATCAATGTCTGAAGAGATTGTGATAAGATATGTGGATTGAGACAGAGCCTTTAGAGACATTTTTTGGCCAGCTAAACGCATGACTGAAAAATGTAACTGAAAATAGTTTCTGCTAACTAAAAATCAAACCATTCTGAAGGCTCGCTGTTGTATCTGTAGACCTAGCAGCATTAGACCAAACAGGTGATCTCAATAATAATGACAAAACATATTTAGTGTTCGCCGTCAGTGTGTGATAAGACTAAGTGACGGATTTTGCCATTTATTCTTTTCTGTCGGGATGGAGAGCCAGTAGCAAGCACAAATCCGGATTGAACTGGGTGGTCTGGGCTGTGTGGGCGCTGCCATGTTGCTACATAATGAGGATTAGGGTGACTATTACAGTTACCGCGGTAACTGCCACTGTAATTCATGGTATACGACATACATGCGCAAAGGGCCTAACGTACAGGGTGTTCAAAATTAAGCATTACGGAATTTTTAAAAATCGCCTGTGACAGGTAGCATAATTCTTATCATTGAGCTGGGTTATTCGAAAAGGCAGACATTAGTAGCACGAGAAATTGAAACACATATTCAACTAATTAACAATAGTTGAATAATGGACTTCTTAGTTGATCACTTTACGGCACATATTGCAATTTATGAATTGTAGCCCGTGAGTTTGCAAGACGCATCCACTTGAAATTATTTTCCAGGATGACATCAGTTTCGAGATATTTCCCAAAGTGTGGGACGAAATACATGGGCATTCCAGTTACTTTTGTGCTTCAATGTAGAAAACAGCATTTTGGTAAAAAAGTAAGCGAAACAACAGTGCATTTTTGCGGCGAGTTTGATGGCGCATATCTCCAAACTGGAGTCATTCTGGAAATTCATTCCAAGTGGATACGCCTGACAAGCTCACCGGCTACAATTGGTAAATTTCAATATGTGTCATAAAGTAATTGACTAAGAAGTCCATTAGTCAATTTTTGTTAATTAGTTGAATATGTGTTTCGATTTCTCGTGCTACTAATGTCCACCTCATCGAATATTCCAGCTCAACAATAAGAATTATGCTACCTGCCACAGGCGATCTTTAAACCTGCTCCAAAACACACTTTGTCATCCCCACCACTGCAAGGGCTTGCAGTGATCTGTCAGCATGCTAACAAAATGCTGAGAAACTGAGCCATAGCTGAGAACACGATGCTGGTATATCAACCTATTATCTTGATTGCACGTGTGCAGTTCATCGCAGCCACGTTCCCACAAAACAGCATGTAATGCGAGCTGGTAAAATGAACTGTTTATACCAGAAGTATTAATTGTCACATATGCACTTCTTTTTTTTTTGTCATGGTCCTTCAACTGTGCTTCACAGACTTTTGTATCGGCTTCAGCATACCTGGTGATGGCGGTCCCCACTTCATCTAGGTGGGCAGTGTTGCCCTTGAAAGTGTGCAGTGGTTATAACAAAATAATTTTGCCTCCTCCTTCCACTATGTTACAGTAAGCTTTTACTGTGGTATAAATTATTTGTGCTTTCTTGAAACAAACTTGTTTTAATAGTGGTCATCTTGTCATCATCTTCCGGGCATGCCTGTCTTTATGTTGTTTGCTTGTAAAACATACATGAAACCAGTTCCACAGTCTTGTGTAGAGGTAGCTAATGTCTTAAGTGACATTTCAAAGGGAAACCTTTAACAGTGGACGCTTTATCTATCTCTCTCTCTCTCTCTCTCTTTAATCAGGCACCTGAGCTCTTTGAGAAAAAGCCCTACACCAGGGCAGTGGATCTTTGGAGCCTGGGCATTCTTGCCTATGAAGTCATCGTAGGACAGCGACCATTTTCCCCAACAGCCTCCCCTGCACAGTGGTAGGTGCACTAGGATGGCGGAAGTGCCTGCAACAGTTGCCATATGCACATGTTTGTTGTTATTGTGTAGCTTCTGTTCTATTACGTAAATATGGATCTGTTTTTCCTGTTTAGGTCTGCTGTGGGTTGGGTAACATGGTGTACATCTGCATCATAAAATGACTGTACTGCGACAGTGTATTTGCTTTACTTCTTGTGTCTATCTCTTGTCCCAGGATTCCTTTAGTGCATAATAAAAAGAGTGGCGATATTCGAGGAGACATAGCACCTAATGGAGAGCGTTGTTATTGGAAGACCCTTCCTGATGAAACCAGCTTGACCAGGTGAGTGGTTCTTGATTGACAGCTGTGGTGCTTAGAAAAGCTGCTGGATATGTTTATATAAGCAAATAGTTATGGTTAAAGTGGCTCCCATTAATATGTGGAAGTGTGTCAGAAGCACTAGTAGTAAAATTCTGCTACAGTGAAAACTGCACAAGATGAATTGCTGACTGCCGATGGTTTGTGGTGGAGAGTCCACTAGTTCTGTTGCTTAGGGTGGTTGCCATTACAACACCTACAAAATATAAGAGCTGCCTAGGTAGTACTTTGGGAGTTCATACTGCTTTGCAGCACAACATGTTACATCAGTTACCGTACTGCAATCACAGACGTGTACCTAGCTGTTTTTTATTGCACAGCATGAAAACATTCTTTAAAAACATAATCAATGAAGCGGTGGTACTTGTGATATATTACTTGCTCACGCTCAGTCTACAAATCGCATTCTGTACAAGTTTTTTATTGGTCAATTTTTTTTTTTTTTTGAACCATTGTTACATCACAAAATTTAGCTAGAAAAGTGGTGCATAACAGAGCATACATAGCTGCAGTTCTTAATAATTGTGCACAGTCAACTGCCATTAATTCGACCCTGACAGGACCGATGACATTGACCAATTTATCTGGCGAGTCAAACTAAAGTAGAGGCAGAAAAGACGCACAAACAGACTGCTGCTCCATTTCTTTCGCAGTGCGTACCTGATTCTAACACGCCCCTAAATCTAATGCGCACCCCTTTTTTAACATTCCGAAGTACAATATTTCAAGTATAAATGACATTAGAGCTTCTAAACAAAGTAGAAATTCAATGTCACCCCATTTTCTAACAAGAAAAATATAGCATACCTCTGATTCTGGTAATCGGAAAAAGATGAAACCAGTGAAGTTTACCTTCCCATAATAGAAATTTATTTGCACTTTTAATGTCCATCATGATCGCTATTAGATTGCACTTTATCGCTGTCTATGGACCACATGTCCTCCATATGGTCCATTACGCATTTTATAATCTGCGTTTATCAAACGACTCCACAATGAGGGCAAACGGAATGGTGGCCCATGCCTAGATTAACCACTTTGCTAGTCTATCCTCCGATGCATGCAATTCTCCGGAATGCCGAAAACATGTAATGCGACTTGTTGCTGCTAGCTTAGCATGTAAAATAACTTGTCATTTGAATGAGCTTTCGTAATCATGGACTTTAAGCAGCGAATCATCATCGCCATCCTATGCGAGAACTTGTTCCGTCTGGATCGAATCCTGGCCACGGCGACCGCATTTCGATGATGGCGAAATGCTAAAGCACCCGTGTACTTTGATTTAGGTGCACGTTAAGGAACCCCAGGTGGTCCAAATTTCTGGAGTCCCCCACTACAGCGTGCCTCATAATCAGATTGTGGTTTTGACACGTAAAACCCCATAATTTTTTTAACTTGTTCCCTCTCCATCCTGTGATGACAATGGCGATGAGGCTGGCTCTGATGGTACGGTTTTGCAGATGCTGCGGACACAGTTTCGATTTCGTATCCAATTGCACCACGCACACAATTTTCTGACCAATTAAAAAAAAAAAAAAAGATGCGCTTTAGTACGGTAATCACTCATGTGGAACTGCTGTTTTCACTTGAAAGTTTACTGAGCACAAGCTGAAAAAGGGCATTTTCCACGGGAGATAATGCTTCTTCGATGCATTCACTGTCCCTTAGCACCACGAAGACGGACGCTGTAGCCATTGCGGTTGCAGTCAGGGTCCCCATTGTGCTCAGGTACGCCCGTGGTAACCAGTCAAGCTCGAATTCAGAGTTGAATTAACAAAAGTCTATTGTAGTATTTATCTGGAATTAGTAATGCCATAAACCGAAAATCAACATGTTTCAGGCTGATCTCTTCCTCATTTTGAGGCCACTGGGGTGTCAACTCTGAGAAACGCAATTTCCAGGGTGTCATGTGGCTATGATTGGAACACAAATGTGACTCTGTACTGCTAATGGCAGTACAGTCAGCTTTGTGGCCCTTTTGCTTTCTTCATTTGCTGTATGTATTTTCTCTGTTGATTTCTGTGGTACTTATCATACTTGTGAGACTGATATGTCATAGCACTTGCCAAACATTACAATTTGTGTCAAATTGATTGTCTTGTGGCTCATTTGTGTTCTTTTTCTTTACTGGCACAGTGTTTTCAAGAAGGATATTGAGGAGTGGCTTCAAGTCTTACTTGAGGCAATGCCAGGACAGAGGAGTGGCCGTCGTGGTTTAACAGTATTTGAAATTCTCGAGGAGCTGCTTGCACAACCAGTACGTTCGTTATTTCATTTTTTCTTGTCTTGTGTGCACTAGGTCATCTTTGCCCACTGCCATGATGGCCCTTTCAAACCTGAATGGAGAAAAAGAGTGGCGCATACCAATGGTACAGCTTTACAGGTGCCACAGTATGTGCACCAAGTTGAACATATGAATACAGTAATGCTTTTTTATTGTGCATATGAATGGCATATAGAAAGTTGTTCAATTTTAATTTGTTTTATATATTCATGCTGTAGTTGACTGTAACACTGGTGACTACTCAAAATACAGGCGGCTTTCATAGCTCTGACCCTCATTTCACATGGTAAATTGGTTTTCATTGTGCAAAGCTCACAATCTTATATGTTTACAAAACCTGTGTTATTTCATTCAAGCTTGAAGTTGAACACATATGGTTCTGTAAAAGCCCCCAATGAGAATAACAAGTTTTTTATGATTGTTATTAAATCATATCTAGCCCAAGAATTGATGTTCTTGCTTACTATGGGCAAAGAGCATCCCTTATTGGGAAGATGGTGCCAGCCAAGCATAGAAAACAATGTGCCTACGAAAAGGTGTTCTGTAGAAACCTACAAGAGGAACTTTCAAAACGAATATTTGCATCCATCTGAAAGCATGAAGCTACATAAAAAAACCTGTACAGGTTTTTCAGTAAAAAAAAGTTACGCAGATCCAGCACACATTTTGGAATCTATGTGAAGATTTCATGGGAGTGGTTTATAAAATTCTGTAAATTTGCCCATTTCATTCCTGCGTCTTTGGCGTAAAGGAAACTGGCATACGCATGTGCTCTCGCGCACCCATTCTATGCAGTGTGACAACGTTTTATATTATTGAGTTGTATTTCTTCATTTCTTCTTATTCATTTTAAATGGACCGCCGCCTTGGCAAATGCCTCGTTGTGGGTATGTGCCATAGTATAGAAATCGTCATCATCATCAACACTTGGCAATAATCTCAAAGAGGTAGTTGATGTTGGTACAATAGACGTATATGTGCGATTGTGGCCTAATGGTTATGGAAGTAAGCATAGAAAGGTTAGAACCGTTTGCTTTATCAAAGGCATTGTGCTCTTGATGATGTATATTTGTTGCAATGAGGATATTTATGTATCGTTGTTTTATCACTGAGTAATCTGTAGAATTCAAGGCCAGCAGCATGGACACCTATAA
>NC_051154.1:207263857-207410704 GCF_013339745.2 Dermacentor silvarum | reverse complement strand
ACGATGTTTTAATGGTTTTCCCTAGCGAGGAGCCGATGATTCCTCTGGCTAAAGCAAGGAAATTGCATATTATTCAAAGTGCTTGCTCCCCCCCTGCAGAGATCCTGGGTGCGCTACTGCAGCGGGGGCATGCTCCCACACTCAGACAGCGTAATACAACAAATGATCTGTCACGTGAGAATTTTTGCGGAAGCGATACCAGAATTAAGATATAAAGAGTAATTTCGGCCGGATATAAAATGATTCATGTGGAACGCGTTCAGCGATTTAATCATGTATACTACACTACTTGCGAACTTTAGATGTCCAATATGTGCCTTCTCACTAATAAATCTCCGAAGATTCTATCAGTCTGCAGCCTTCATTTCTCTGCACTGCGCTTCGTCAGTGGTCGTTGAAACATATACATATATAGAAAGAGAAGAGAGGTGAACTACACGATGCGACATGAGCCACGAGACGTCGCCCCCACACATCCTGCAGATATACTTCTGGAGCCCCTGCTTAGTAACACAACAAAGTGTTACTAACCAGGCCCGGGGCTCCGGAAGTATATCTGATGTGTGCCCGAACCATTTTTAACGCTAAACCCTCCCCAACTTTCCTGACCGTGGCTGCTGCTGACTTGCCGAATAGCCGCGTGCCCCACGTCGCGTTAGGGCGCGCGCATCTTCCATTATATAGGCCATCGACGCAGGAATGGAACGTGAAAAATAATGTTCAGCCTTGCCATAGTCCCTTAATAGCTTTTTAAGGGACTATAGCCTTGCCTTTCGCGTCGTAGTATTTCCCTCAGCACTCACTTGTCCTCATCACTCTTCCCTCGACAGACATCTTCGTCCTCGTGACATCACGATCTGCGTCGATGTCTCAAAGAGTGCATTTGCATGAACATCTTTTTTTTTTTTCGAGCTTGCATCTCGTGAACAGTGTAGCGCACAAACATAAAACATTACATCACATTAATGTTGTGACTATAGTACGGTGCATATACGGTACCAGTGACCAGTTGGGAATGATATTACACGTGCATAGAGACAATAAAAAATTGTACGCATCACGAAAGATTTCAACATGTGCGTTGAATACACGCACACAGTGCCACACACACACACACACACACACACACACACACACACACACACACACACACATATATATATATATATATATATATATATATATATATATAGACATAACATTATAATTGACTTTATTTTCAGCATTGCCATTTACGTGAAATGTCTCCAATATCCATTAACTTGTAGTACATCACCCGCCAGCCGATGCGCTTATCTCCAAGTGGTTCAGGTCACAGGTCCCTCCTAAAAAGCCTGACAAGATAAACACTGCAACAAGTGATTTAATTTTTTGTCGTACCTGAATATCAATTCACAAATAAATTTAAAAATTCAGGTGCTTTTCTTGGCATACATTTGCAGACACATGACATCTCAAATGTTTCTCTAGCTCTGTCAGGTGGTGCCAGGTTTGTTCTCCTGCACGACGTTTGAGCTTGGGACAACTTCTCGCGCCTTGCGCAATTGTTCCAGTTGTTCGGCTTGCCTTTTTTTGAAGAAAGCTTCTTCCTTGGCAGCACCCTTTATGCCGAATGCGCCACCGGCCTCGCGAATGCTTCCACCGGCTCCTCCGCCTTTTCCAGCACCACAGCCCAGCTGTCCGCTCTGACTCATAGCACTATGGGTAAAGCGCCTAGAAGTAAATTCTAGGCACTGTACTATGGGTCACTTGCCGACTGCAGGAGACATCGACCTTGGTTCAGCCTACGTTTGTTCAGGCTTAGTGCAGAGCTCACGGGACCACTCCCTACCGAATGCGCGCAGACCGAGGGCCGTCCTGGGGCTGTGTCGCTAGAATAAGATGCGTATATACTCGTGACTGGACCAAGTGCACGCTGTACGATCGAACCGCAGAGGACACAGCACTTATATGCGCAGTAAATCCACAGAACACCTATGTAAATCTACGCCGAAACACAACGCAACGATGGCACGCAGCAACCGCTGAAGTCAAACCTGGAGTATTCTAGTACACGCAGTCAAACCGCTAAAACCGCAAGCCCGCAACGCAACCTCCCGGCAACTCCATGCAACCAACCAACGCTGCCATCGCCACCTATAAGATGTATTCAAACCTCCTTGATAAAGACTATGCCTGGAACGTCGGCCGCGAACTCGCTGCCCTACCCTCGGATTTTTTTCTCCCCCACCGGTAGAAAGGCGAGCGCCCCTGACGGGCGATTCTTGTAAACATGCCGGCGCGCGGCGGCCGTGAGCCGAGCAGCTGGCTTGTCGTGAGCAGACGACACCTTGCTAACCGCGCGTTGTCCCCGCTGCTATATGCAGACGACGACACTCAAGTTGTTTATGTATCGCTGTTGTGAGATAACAAATTCCTAAATGAAATAATGTCCACTTTCTTGAAACTCATTTTTTACGGGAAACAAAGCTTGACACGAATGGCGGTAATTTCGTCTGCTTAGCAGGAGCCGTTGGCTGTCGTGCGTTCGCACGCACGCACGCATGCACGCACAAAATCCTACAGAAAAAAAAAAAACTGCTGTGCTTATGTGCCTGGATAACTACTTCATGCGAGTCACCTTAGAGGGCTAACTGTCGCTGGTCAGTTGGTCAGTTTGTTTTAGTACAAAATTTTGCTGCAGAGCTGGGTTTCAGCGCGGCGTCGGCGACGTGGAAACCTACGCCGATGGGAGCTCGCGCTCTCCGCCGGCGGACAGCGCGGGCCGGCTGCTCCCGGGCTACGCCATTGGCTACGCCGATGGCGTCACGTGTCCAGGCGGTACGGAGGCGAGCGCTCTCTCACGGCGCCTGGTCACAACTAGCGGCAGGAAGCCGGGTGTTCTGTGCGTGGAGTTTTTTTCCTTCCTCCATGGTTCTGTGAGTAAGCTCTCTATGGGAAAAAGAGCAACGTCCCAGGTTCTAGTATACTGTAGTCCCAGGTACAGTGTACTAGAATAGGGGTAGTCCCAGGCCAGAGGAGGCACTGTCCAGGCATAGTGATGCAACTCCCGCCAATGCTCCCGGGGTGCGTGCTCCGAACGCTCCGGATCCGGAAGCAGTGTCGCACGTGACACAAAACGTAAAGCGTGTCATTTCGCTGCTGGTTTCCGATGGGTGTTCTGTGGTTTCCGTGTTCGTTCCGCCTATTAGCCTAGTGCCTCATCGGGACCCTCTCAGCTCAATAGCCGTGTACGTCGCGCGTATTGTTTTGTTTGCCGATTTTCATTTGTGGGCGCGCCAGTAGCACTTATGCGTCGCCGTAACCATGACTAATGCTGTCATGAAGCCAATGACACGCGATAACACGTCTTCTGTCGTTGCCGTACCATAGGTGGTACTATTTGTTTTGATCTTCACGTTGCACTGCTGTTGGGTACGCCCTGTGTTCTTGACGTTATCAAGGCGGTTGCGCTTTACAAACACACTAAAGATTGTTCCTGAAAAAATACCCACAGGCTGAGCCGTGTTACTGTCGCTAGTCTGCTGTATATTTATTTACCTCGAGGTGTTGGGCACAGGCAGTATATTTTTGAAAGTGACAAGTATTTGCTCCTCTGCAGATGCTGACACTTGGTTTGAAGACTGGATTGAAAATATGGTGAAACCTACAGAGGAGGACAAACTAGTCATCGGATGCTGGGCAGAAGGAAAAGTCCTGGACCGGGGCACCTTTGGATGCATAACGCTATGGCATAACACGGCAAGTTCAAGTTCTGCGCACCGCTTACGGAAATTTGTAGTGATCACGCGCAACGCCTTCGTAGTGTAAAGTATCAGCAATAACTTTCGTCAGGTCGTGCAGTACGCTGTCTTTCCTTCAATTTACAGCGCTGTCACCATGTTTTTATGTGTCATTGTACTTGCACGACTGAATACTATTTAGTTTTTCATCTTAAAATATGTGGTGGTGAAACTGGTCTAAAAATCTAAGGGGCTACTATTGCTGCCCGCACCTTTTCTCCCTCTCTCTCTTGCTTTTGAAAACTAGAATGCTTCTAAATAGTTTGTCATCACAGTTGATGTGAGAGCATCATGTCCAACTACCCTGCCAAAAACATTAAGAAATTCTACTAAATTATGCTAATCATGGGAGACTCAGAAAGAAAAAGAAAACACGAAGGAAAATAGTTCCTGTTTAATCTTGCAGGGCCAAGGATGACATAGGGCACAATGGAAAATAAACATTACATATTCAGCCACCGCGTAAGTTTTGTAACATGGTGCACAATGAAAATTGAACATTACATATTCAGCCACAGCGTTAGTTTTGTACGGGAAAACTGTTTGTTAAAAGGCTTGCGCAGAAACCATATTGTTGGTTAATCACTTTCAGGGATATTGGTGCCCCTTTGTTCCAGCTGGCAGAATGCCCATCGCTCCAATCAGTTGTTGCCACACAAGTGAAGATGGATGCTTGTGTGGTATTACTTGGAGAGCCAGAATGAAAGTTCTCAACAATCTGCTTCATTGCCACATTCACTGAAAAAAAAACATTAATTTTGCTACCCAGTTTTTCAGCAACGCTCAGAACCTCTGAAAGTGTCACAAATTAAATTAGGTTTAGGTTGAGAATTTGTTTTTTTTTAATGCTCTACATTGTAAATATTGATATTCTTTTAACCTAACTCTGATGATTTTAGAATAAACAATCTGTATGTGTTGCCACCAAACGCTGTATTTGTCTATCGTCGAGATAGTATGAAGATTTGGAAGGTCTTTAAGCACAAATATTATATCATGGTGGAACAAGCCCCTGAAAACAGTTATGAAGTGCTATTTCGATGTGAATTTTTGAGCTTTTTTCTTATGGTCAGGGCAGGTGCTCAATACGTCTCAGCATGGTGATTTTTTTGCTCTCTCTCTTATCATTGTGTGTATGTGAGTGTGTATACACGTGGTTGAATTCTTTTCACTAAATATGTCACCTTCAACTTGGTGTTCAATGAGGGAAACTGTCGTCTTTTTCTTTTTACTTAGTTCGTCCCCCTGCTGCAATGCCTTTAGGATGCTGCAGGTTTTGTGTAATAAATAATTTATACCTCTCAGCTAAACACTTCATTGAGAAGCTCAAGGGCTTTATGCAACTACTTGTGCTTTCAATTTTTATGTTGACATCATTTAGCATGCAGGGGCTTTGTTGTAACTACATAGGGAATGTAATTGCTCTCTTCAGAAACCACCAGGACATTGCATCATTCCCCCCCCCCCCCCCCTTTTTTTTTTTCCAGTGAATTTTCTTGTCTATGTATTCTCAGTGCATCTGGGTGAGCCTCAAGGTGTGAGGCCATGTTGTACAAAATCTTGCGGCATCAGGAGTTAGTGTGAGCTTTGTGCAACAATATCTGTCACATCTATATCCACCGTATGCATAGCCTCTGCATCTTGCTTAGTGATTTTAAATGATTGCTTTAGACAGGAAAATTTGGATAGCAAACTGAAACTTAGCACAGATATAGTGTACACCATCTGTACATATTGATGGTGCTTTCAGAATTGCACTGCATTGGGATGAGCACGAATAGTAATACAACAGTCAATGGCAATGGTCCTGAGTGAGGAATGTCATGCCTTCAAAAATACTGATGATCTGTGCTGATCTTGCTACTTTCACAGAATCTAATGCCAGATGATCGACCAGGCAACTTGTACAGCAGCAGCAAAGGGCTTAGTGTAAAAGATGAAGATGGTGTGCAGTTTTAATGATGCTTGTCTCTGCTTGTGAATGTGAGCGATGACTTCTGGTATGGGAAATTTAAGCAAGAAATAAAAATACTGTGGTAATTTAATTATTAGAAGCTGGATTTATTAAACAAAATGGGATCATATGCGTTAGTGATGCCTCTGTTTCACTGTGTGATTCTAAAATGCAATACTATCTTTGTACATTACTGTGTTGACATGCATGTATGTGCTTAGTAGATGTCTAAAAGACAAAAAATGAGAAGTATATGTGTTATGCCTTCACAGTGGTTGCTATATGTTCAGGATCTGTGTTGTGAAAAAAAGTTAAGAAGACATGGTTGGGGGGGGGTCGGTGTTTGTCCTGCGTCTTCTTCGTGCTAAGCTTCATGTAAAAGCATAGGGCAACATCAGTAACCAAAGGACACCAGAAGCAACATTGCTTTATATATTTTATCCACTTCATTGTAATGCAGTTTAATAAAGTAGTATATCACATATTGGGCATATAAATTTTGTAACTGTCACGATCGTATATAACAAATTACACTATAAATATGACTAATTTTATTAATATTACCAGTTACTCTCTCTCGCTACAATCTGGTAGTCTCAATTTCACACGGATTTACTGTTAGCATGAAAATTTCCTATAACTTTTGAGTAGAATAAGGTAGAAGCATAGTTCGGTCTCCAACACATTTCTGAATGTCTGTTGATGTAGAACTATAAAAAAATCAAAAAGAAACTAGAATTTCATGGCCTGATATCATGGCTGCCCATGTTACCACACATCATCCAAAGTGTCAGTCCATTTAAAGGGCGCTGCATATTCAGTTGTCGTGACCCAGGCTATAAAAAAAAAAAAAAAAAAAAAAAAAATTAAGACCTTTCTTGCCCCCATTGTTCTTGTGTCTAGAAAACTGAAGAGACCATAGCACTCAAGAAGTGCCTGCGAGGAGTGGCTGAAATGACAGACAAGCTGCAGGAACGCTGGGTTCAAGAAGTGGAAATCCTCAAAAAGTTAGACCATCCCAATGTTGTTAAAGGACTTCCTGTGCCAGAACCACTGCTGGTGCTTGCTTCAAGCCTGCCATTTCTCGCAATGGAGTACTGCAGTGGTGGTAACCTTCGAAAGGTGAACATTCTCTTGGGTGTTAAATTATCAGTGTGCTGCATACGTAAAGGGAACAGCATACACGTGTGCAATCAGTGCTGCACGTTCTGCACTATATAGTTCTGTACACAGATAGACTGTGTTATGTGATTGTGCATGTTTTCTTGTTTGACTTGCATCTCACATTTCCCAGTCAAAATGATACATTGGCTGGCTGGGCGCATAAGCATCGTGCTTGTGTCCAGTTGCTAAAGTTGGCTTTTATGGTAAATGTTTGCGAGATATTATTTTGGAGCTATGCTTGGGCTTTGGAGGGGTCTGTAATGGAAAGCTGTGGATTAATCTGGATGACCTGAGGTTCTTAAAGGCTGATTCACACTACGCCGACATGAGAGCGATTTTGGTCTGCCGACTGATGACAGCAGTTTACAGGACGGAAAACACTGTCGTCAATAGTCAGCAGACCAATATCGGTGCTGTGTTGGCGTAGTGTGAATCAGCCTTTAATGGTGCACCAAAATCTCAGTGCTGTGGCATAGTATTGGCATTTTGTTCCATTGTAGGCTGCTAGGGGCTGCTACTGCTAGGGACCGCTACTGGCTGCAACACTGTAGTCAGCAGCATAACATTGTAGCCACTAAGCCACCACTAATTGTGCTCTCACTTTCAATTTTAAAAGGACCACAGTGGCGGAAATCGGGCCTGAACTGATAGGGCACAGTTGAAATCACTTATGCCATTCCGGCATATAGCAATCTGTCAGATAAAAACCAAATTTGAGTTACTGTACAAATTGGAGTTAAACTACACTAAGCTCCAATATAAGGAAGTACTCATATTAAAGCCGCTTTTCAAGGTACTATCACAGTCGTTAAAACTAGGTTTGACTGTATATCAAGAGTGAGAGAGATACTGCTAGCAACAGATCTTTGGGAATTCAGCAATGTTAACTTCAAGTAAACCTCTTGGCTTGCCATCCGCACTCCTTCACTATGATTAATAATGTGATAGCCTCTATCTTGCTGCTGTAAGATAGAGACCTTATCAAGTGCTACATTTTTTATGGACATATAGGGTAGATATAGAACTGGAAGGAAGCTATAAACCAATTTCTTGGTACTATTTGGAGAAATATATCTCCAACAGGTGCTTTTAGATTGTTCATTGCTAGCAACTGATGTGTCATTTTCTTTTTATACGTAGTGGTCTTGTCGTGGTCTGCTGTGTTATGGCATCACCTTTGAAATCACCTACACAATCGCTGGCTTGAATCGAATCCCGGCCGCGGCGGCCGCATTTCGATGGAGGCTAAATGCAAAAACGCCCGTGTGCTTGCGTTGTAGTGCACGTTAAAGAACCCCAGGTGGTCAAAATTAATCCGTAGCCTTCCACTACAGCGTGCCTCATAATCAGAACTGGTTTTGACACGTAAAACCCCAGAAAGAAGGCGTGAATGAAAAATACGGGTCTCTTAATGGCTGGTTTCCCTGCACTCAGATAACATCTTTGCATAAAAAATGTACAAAATTTGGAGAGACCCAGCCATCAAATTGCATGAAAGATGTGAAGCGCTGTGGAGATAAGGTTGAAGCCCCTTCGGTGTGCGACCACCTCTTGTTTTCCTGCGTCCACCATGGTGTACTGATGTAAAAAGTGATAGAAGAATGTAGTTTATGTACTGTGCACTTACTGCAATGGCTTCTTAAAGATCTACTGACATGACATTTTTTTACTTTTCATACCTTGCAAGTTCTTGAAATCCTTGAAAAAAGTTTGCCTCAAAGTACCCTAAATAATCTACATAATAGCTTTTCTAAAAACCAGTCTAGCTTCATTTTCCAGAAGATGTGTGTGTCATGATGCAGAAGGTGTTCACATGGGAGCAGAACATTCTCATGTTTTTGCACTCGCTCTATCTCACTCAATCGTCTGCTGTACTACTACACTGGGCTGCACAAGTGAATGAGTGCATGGTGGAATTTAATTGCCTGAAAACAGTTTTTACCTACAACAGCCAGTAGATGGTACATTCCCAGCTCAGCTGCAGCAATGGAGACTGGCAGCATTGTCGCAGAATTACATGTCATCTGTGCACTTCTGTTAGTAAGAGAGCCAGCCAATAGAAGGCACCAGATAGCATCATGTGACAATGATGCTCAGTTTTTGTGCGCAAGTTGATCAAGACAAGTTACTATATTGAATCACCCGTTTGCATCACGCAGCTGCGTCTGGAATATTTTATTTGAAGAGGTTCATTGGTAGGTGTTAGTGTAGATAAACACGCTTGCATAACATCCAATGCTTATAGTGTAGAAAGCAGGCTTTCATGCATGAAGTCTTTGTAGTCACAGCTAAAAGTTTAAATTTTTTATTTGCAGCCTGTATTTTGTGAGCCGTAGCGTCAAGCCAAGTGGCCCATTTAGGACTGTATGAATAAATGTTATGGTGGTGTGACAAGGGGGCTTCTTGATGACTTATTATTATGATACGGCGATCTATTCCTTGCCTCACATTAAGAAACTTTTTTAGAGTTTAATAGTAATCTGGATGATGGTGACGTCAAATATTTTTCTTCTCGAGTGTTGTTTTGACATTGGGCAGTTTAATATTGTGCTTGCATGTGTTTGAAGTACTTTTTTTTTTAAGTTTGAATTTTCTTTCATCATCATCATCCTATTTTTATGTTCAATGCATTACAAATGGCTCTACCAACGATCTCCAATTACGCTTGACTTGCGCTAGCTGATTCCAAGTTGTGTCTGCAAATTTCCTCACACCACCTAATCCGCTGCCATCCTCGACTGCGCTTCCCTTCCCTTGGCGCCCTTTTTGTAACTCTTATGGTCCACACTACGCATTACATGGCCTGCCCAGCTCCATTTTTTTATCGTAATGTCAACTAGAATATCGGCTATCCCCGTTTCCTATCTTCCTGTCTCTTAATGTTACGCCTAACATTTTTCGTTCCATCACTCTTTGTGCGCTCCTTAACTTGTTCTTGAGCTTCTTTGTTAACCTCCAAGCTTCTGCCGCATATGTTAGTGCCGGTAGAATGCAGTGGTTGTACACTTTTCTTTTCAATGACAGTGATAAGCTCCTAGTCAGTATTTCCACGGCGGCCGCATTTCGATGGGGGCGAAATGCGAAAACACCCGTGTACCTAGATTTAGGTGCACGTTAAAGAACCCCAGGTGGTCCAAATTTCCGGAGTCCCCCACTACGGCGTGCCTCATAATCAGAACTGGTTTTGGCACGTAAAACCCCATAATTTAATTTTTTAGTCAGTATTTGGTAATGCCTGCTGTATGCACTCCAACCTATTTTTATTCTTCTGCAAATTTCCTTCTCATGGTCTGGCTCCCCTGTGAGTAATTGACCTAGATAAATGTACTCCTGTACAGACTCTAGAGGCTGACTGGCGATCCTGAATTCTTGTTTCCTTGTCAGGCTATTAAATATTATCTTTGTATTCTGCATAATAATCTTCAACCCACTCTTACACTTTCTTGGTTAAGGTCCTCATCCATTCATTGCCATTCATCTCCAGTGTTGCTGGACAGGACAATGTCATCTGCAAACCGAAGGTTGCTGAGATATTCACCGTTGATTCTCACTCCTGAGCCTTCGCAGTCTAAGAGCTGAAATACTTCTTTTAAGCATGCAGTGAATAGCATTGGAGAGATTGTGTCTCCTTGCCTGGACCCCTTTCTTGATAGGTAACTTTCTGCTTTTCTTGTGGAGAACCAAGGTAGCTGTGGAACCTTCATAGATATTTCCTAAGATATTCACGTATGCCTTCTGTATGCCTTGATTATGCAGTGTCTCCATGACTGCTGGTATCGCTACTGAATGATATGCCTTTTCATAATCTATGAAAGCCATATAGAAAGGTTGATTGTACTCTGCAGATTTCTCAATTACCTGATTGATGACATGGATGTGATTTATAGTAGAATAACCCTTGCTGAAGCCAACCTGCTCTCTTGGTTGATTGAAGTCAAGTTTTGTTTCGATTCTGTTGGAAATTACCTTGGTGAATGTTTTATACAATACTGAAAGCAAGATAATGGGCCAACTATAATTCTTAAATTCTTTAGCGTCTCTCTTCTTATTTATTAGTATAAGGTTGGCATTCTTCCAACACACCAGTACACGAAGTCGTGAGGCATTGCATAAAAGGGCTGCAGGCTTTTCAAGAATAATGTCTCCTCTATGCTTGATTAAATAGACTGTTATTTCATCTTCTCCTACCGCTTTTCTCTGTGACATGTCTTACAAAGCCCTTCTAACCTCATTGCCAGTTACTAGGGGTGTGCGAAAATTCAAAAGTTTCGAATATTCGTATTCTATTAGAAGGCTAGGTATTCACAATTTTCTAATATTCGGTCGGATACAAAACAAATCAAACGTATTGCTGGCTTTGCGGGATCAAACAAGGTTCTTAGCATTTATTTATATCTAATCTAAGTATATATATGTCAGATTTTGTGCCGAGTTTTGTTATAATTTAGTGGCTGCGGGCAAAATTTTGCCTGTAAATCATGCTCAGCCACTGAATGTCTAAGCTTTACGCAGAAAAGCCAGCCTCTCAGTAGCAAGGGGCACGGGTTTGCAGACAGTGAGGGTGTACTTAAGCGCAACGAAAGGGGGTGGGGGCGGCTGTGCGAAAGAATCGTAACTGCAGTAAGAATGCCCTTTTGAATAGCATAGGTCCAATGGGCCGATCCTCAGCAGCAATGCCTGTCCACGCAGCTTCACTATGCAAATATGCCAGCTCCCCGCCACATGCTCACGTCGTGCCTCCGTGCAGTGTATCGCATGCCTGTTACAACATTTTAGGTTAGAGCAATGGGCGATCCACTACCGCAATATGCGCTCAAGCGAAATCTGGGACCAGGGCGTTCCGTGATGGGCATTATTCTAAACGAGTGCGGATGCATTATACATGTTTACTTGGCGTTATAATCAAAACATTTTTTTTTTCATGCAATCAAAGGTGCCTTGTTCCTTCCTCCTGTAGTATAAAGTAGCATACCTCACATTATATTGGTGGTTGCATTATATTCTTCCAAATGCAGTACCTTGACAACAGTGTGTTGGCCAGATGTCTCACACTGAAGGAAAATAACATAAGGGGCTTGCTGCACAAGTTGTGCTGCAGAAGTCCTGCTTTCATATGGTATTAAACAAAGGAACAAGAAAAGACAATATTCTTGCAGCTTATTTCTAAGCAGTGGTCATAGCAAACAGTGCAGCGCTGCTTTGTTTTTGTTCGGTGTGAGCGCAGCTTTTGCCTTGCTCATTTGTTACTTTTGCAGTGCCACCCCCAATCCTGAGCTTATTACTTGACAGAAAATGTGATGAGTAATAAGGCACATGTTGATGAAAACAGGCAGCTAGCGGGAATTGCTCAATTTTCCAAGTTAACTTGAGTGAAATACACAATCATTTAGTATAACGGCTTACCAGTCTCATTTTTTACCATTGACAATGTAACTGCGATGTTCCATCATGTTAAAATAACCAAACTTGCTAATAAACACATGCGCACATCATTATTTGATATTTGAAGTCAAATATTCGTATTCGATTTGTATTCGAAAATTTTGATATGCATGCACCCCTACTAGTTACACATGGACGACCTTCGTATCCTGTTTGTCACTACTTCCAATCAAGGTTGCGTGGCTGCTCTGGGTACTGTACAGTTCAGTATAGAAGTGCTCTACTGCCTTTACTATAATATCGAATTTTCTTTGATGAGCAGCTTAGTAATAAGCTCCCAGAAAGAGATGTGGTGCAGCAGAAGAGCACCACATATTGGGTTAGCATCAAGGTGAAATCATGAAATGAGCAATTCGTAGTGGAAATGTCTTGCATTGTATCTTGACCATAAACCCTTCAGTCACAATTTAAAAATAGAGTGTGAAAATTTTTGTCTTTTTTTTTATTCACCAAGAAGAGTACACCTCCTTGAAGTCCCTGAAAACCCTTAAATTTGGAAAATATGGACTTTTGAAGAATTCGAAGTAGCAAACTCCACATAAGGGCTGTGCTGTGAACGCTATCTATCGGGAAACAATCCTAGATATTTTCTTTTGAGAGTGTCGCTAAGGAATTAAAATTTGGCACATCCACAGCCACCAACGACAAGCTTGTTTTAATTGCCATTGTCATCATGGCGCTAGACAAAGCCAGATTGAGTGACCAAGCCATGGCACCGTTTTGTTGTTTTGCTAGTTGATTTACACATCATGGTTCCATTTTTGCGAACCCTAGGCTCTAGAAATGCCTAGCGGAAAGTAAGTTTCAGACATTTCGCTTTAACACAACGAGTATCTTTGCCTGAAGCTGGACACTACTATCTATCGTGCCAGAAGGCGATTGACATCATTACAATGGGAAGTCAACTTTGAAGAGCCCATGAAGAGCTTAAGATGTGTGTCCGATTTGGAAGCTGCTTAGCTACAAGAAATTGCAGCTGAAAAGAAAGATATTTCACTATATTACAGTGTATGTGTACGAATAAGGTTTGTTTCTCCCTCCTTGAGTTTTAAGTCAAATGTTCTGTACAAACCCTGCAAAAAGCTTCAAAGATGTAACTTATTGCTTAAAAAGAGGCTTCTTTTTTTCTTTAAATTGTATTTTAAAGTGCATTTCACATGCCATGATTGTTACTTCGTTTACAGATGCTGCAACGACCCGAAAACTCTTGTGGTCTTCATGAGAAAGATGTACGCTGTGTGCTCAGTGATGTCACAGCAGGGCTACAGTACCTGCATGGTAACCACATCATCCACAGGGACCTGAAGCCTGAAAACATAGTTCTTAAGGATGTTGAGGGAAAGGTAAGCTCCTGTTCACAGTAAAAACACTGTTAGACTCAGGGGCGGATCCAGGTTTTTTCTGAGGGGGGGGGGGTCAGGTTCTGTCAATGGTGATGATGATGATGGTGATAGTAGCCTTTCTTATTTACCGAAATTTACCGTTTCTCCTCACGATAAACCCGCATTTATAGGGCTAAAGCAACACCTGTAGCCCTCCGTGGTGGCTCAGTCAGCTCAGGCGTTGAGCACGAGATTGCGGGATCAAATACCGGCCGCGGCGGCCGCATTTCGATGGAGGCGAAATGCAAAAACGCCCGTGTTCTTGCGTTATAGTGCACGTTAAAGAACCCCAGGTGGTCAAAATTAATCCGGAGCCTTCCACTACGGCGTGCCTCATAATCGGAACTGGTTTTGGCACGTAAAACCCCAGAAAGAGGAAGAAGACCTGTAGCGAAGCCAGGTATCGGTTTCTCCGAGCTTATAGGAAAAGGACGTTACCCAATACAGCCATGTGCTTGGCGGCTGCACCTGATAATACAGGGTGTTCAAAACTAAGCTTTATGGTTTTCTTAAAGTTAGGCACTGGGAGGCATGCGAAGACCACCTGTGCAGATAAGTTATGGGGATAAGGGGGCACAAAGTGAGATGATAATTATCGCTGTGAGCAGCCCAATTAACTAAAATTCAACAATCATTTTTTGTTGACTGCAGTAAGTGGGTATGTTTGTATTGAAAACTTAAAGACAGTCGAGTTTCTACACAGTATCAGTCGGAAGAAATATTCTAGCGTGTCCGTGCTTCGAGATATCGGACTCCAAATTTCACTTGTCGTACTGCGCAGAATAATCGAGAATAAAGACGCGACAATTCTCATCAATTCCCGTGAATGATCATGAAGCTCAGTGACCACTTCTGTGGAGGGATGGCGGTGCCATCTTCTCTCTTGAGTCGTGGTGGTGTGTTGACTAGAGGAAAGTTCTTGAATACGGGCGTAACGGTCCGCTCCAACGCAGCAACCACTATGCTGGTTGTTTACGATATGCGAATCACCGCTTATGAAGACTCACGACGCCACCTACAAGAATAACGATGTGGCGTAGTAGGCGAGAGTGCGAGCCAGTGTCTTCATGTTTTGTTTCCCACGCGATGTCATCCTTTTATACAAGGAGCGCATCTGCTCCCGTTTCTCTAACCGCGCGACGCTATCCTAGGCCCGCGCGCTGGCGTTGGCCGCTGACGTCACGCTCCCCCACTTCGCAGCCGCGGCTCGAGGCTTCGCCTCGCTCCGCGAGAACGCCCAATCAGGTAAACGGATCTGGTGGGCTTGAGCCTCCTATTCTTAATGTACGACAATAAAACTGCGAAGTTACAATGAAAAACTTGTAGCGTACGAACGGTACTGTGCTCGTACTGGATATTGTCAATGTGTAACTGTGATCACAATGAGTGCTACAGTTAAAAAAAGTTGCCTATGCGTAGTTCTTAGTTTAGCTGTTAGTTGTTGTTATTTATATATGAACACTTCAGCAAGAGATCTCTTTCATTAAGCAGGTTGGTCGCGGAACCGATGACAGCCAATGAGGCAACCGTTGACACCCCAAGGGGAAACTAAGTGAATCCTGCAGGCGCGAAGGCGCTCGAGTAGACCTCGGCGTGTTTGGCACCGACGGGACGAGTAAGGCACGGCAGGCGCCAGGAGGTCCAAGGTGTTCATGAGAGAAAATAACTACGGCAACTTCGCGACACCACACTCCTACGGAATACAACTAAGCTTGTGAGCAAGCTAGCTTTACTTCTACATGGCTGATACCACTGGTACTTGCGAAAAATACTTTTGAAGAATGCTGGTGGCCATATATATATATTTTTTTTTTTTTTTGCGACAGGGCCATCCCCCTGTCAGCGAGGGGGCGATGCAGAAATCTGAGGGGGGGGGGGGTCAGGACATCCGGACATCCCCCCTGGATCCGCGCCTGGTTAGACTGCACTACCGTGACACACACCACATCTGCGACATACATCAAATTGTTCATCCAAAGGTGGCAGTAAGCTCTGTCTCAGAGAGATGGCTGTCATCTTCAGTGAAGCCAAGCCGCCAGGCGTTGCTGAGATTCCCTGAATTCAGGGGGCATTGTCCTAACGGCACACAAGACTGAGTGCCCAAAGTGGCACCTTCTGGCCACAAAGGTGCCAAATCGGAGGAGCAGTAAGCCAGAGTTCTGCAAGGCTTTCATGAAAATGCCCAAATTACCTGTCTCATTCTGCAAACAAAGACTAAGTTGGTGAGGCTGTGGTCAGCAAGATGCAGAGGGGAGAGAGCCATGATTGGAAAGGGAAAAGGTGTTGTGTTGATGTCATGGGTATTGTACAGCAGTACATGGCTCAGAACTACCCACCGTGGTTGCTCAGTGGCTATTGTGTTGGGCTGCTGAGCACGAGGTCGCGGGATCGAATCCTGGCCGCGGCAGCCGCATTTCGATGGGGGCGAAATGCGAAAACACCCGTGTACTTAGATTTAGGTGCACGTTAAAGAACCCCAGGTGGTCCAAATTTTCGGAGTCCCCCACTATGACATGCCTCATAATGATATCGTGGTTTTGGCACGTAAAACCCCATAATTTTTACATGGCTCAGAAGTAGGCCCAACTCGGGTGTTTGTAGACTAAGATGGGATTTAATTAGCATTACTACCCTCTTCCTTTGCGTTATATTGCGTTTAGGATGCCAGCTGATGCATAGTTAGTCACTCCGGGCAGCAAACAAGATTCCTGATTGATCAGTGAGGTTCCCTAGTACATATGTTAATAATAGGCTGGGCTCTTACGTACAAGTTAACATAGAGGGAGGTACTGTTATTTTTACTTGATGTTCAAATATGTAAACTCAAATTTGTTTCCTGAACCATTTGTGCATGTTATAAATGGACTATAACCTTCGAGAAATCTTGCCTATAACCAAAACAACGATTTTCAAGCCCTGCACGTATGCAAAACATGTAGACCAAGCATGTAGACACGCTTTGTATTATCGCATGCACATCGCGATGTGCACGCGATAGTAAACCGCGGCCGCTATCGACGCGATCGTGGATGACGACTACGCAGTTACGAAAGCCCGTGGCCAACGTGGTGTTATGCACGTCAATAAACGCAAGAATACAGGCGCAAATAGGCTCGAAGCGTTCCGACGTTGCTGTCATTCACGTACGAAGCGTCCAACCGCCGCTTCGTTTTGGTTGGATGCTAGTGCCGTTCTCGCTCTTTTGCGTCGCACATTTGCGGCGCTCCTCGCTCACTGAGCTCCAAAAGTAGTCCGAATTAACCGATGTGCGGTCAAATAAGGCCGAATTAACGAGAGTTTGATTGCATTGAATAATGTATACGCCGGCCGGGACTAGAGGACAAGTCTGAATTAACAAGGGTCGAATTAACGAGGTTTTACTGTAGCTCGAAACTAAATTTGCGGAACACTGCTTAAATTGACAGCGTCGCTCGCGCGATATCTGCACTTCACGACACGCATCGCAACGGGTTCACAGAAACTGAAGCCACGTTCAGTGCAAAACGCACCGCTGATAAGCAGCTGAGCAAAAGGTTTCTTGGTCGCCTAGACAACCTACACGCGCATTTTTTTGCTCCGTGTTCGTTTGCTCCGTGTCTCATGCTCCTCCTCCGCATCGCCCTCGTTGACCTCCTCTCCCATCGGTGGGTGCACCTTGTTGAGAAGCGTGCTCGTTGCCGCCCTTGTCAGCGAGATTTTCCCGCGGAAGCCGCATTATAACTGGTATTTCGTCTCATGCGGCTGCACTGTAAGTGGTATGCGAATGCATGGAGCTCTATGGGAGGGTAAACGAGAGTCGGAAAAGGCTGCATTGTAGCCAGTTCTGCACTATAAACGGTTACGTTATAAGTGGTCTATACTGTACTACTATCATGCTTGATGTGCTGTCTCAAAAGGACTGACAGTTTTGATAGAATGGAACACCATTTTCCGTGATAATCTGAAGGCTGAAGTGTTGTCATCAGCAGTCGGCACAAATTGTGATGTCTTGGCTGATGTTTAAACACTATAGCTTTGTGTGAAAAAGATGAGCCCAGGGCTGCAAATTTGCAGCACCATCTTCCATTCGATTTTATGCCACTCTTATCATCCACCAGTCATGGCTAGCTGATTCCATTGATAAAGCAGGCAGAGCATTGCTTTGACCACTGACAAACTATAAAAAGTGTGAAGAAAAGGAATAGCATCAGAAAAGGCATCGCTACTGAATTGTGGGCCAGAAAACTACCAAAGTGGCAAATGCACAGCTCGACATGTCGCATGAATACAACAGTGGAACACCTTGCTACCTTTCAGTTGTTAGCCATTTTTGTGCAATGCCACAAGGCTGTCATCTTGCTTTACTTGATATTTGCCTGAATTTCTCCCATGTATTATAAATGACAGTCTGATATGTACATCAGTGTGCATGAGTGCGACCCCCCTCCACCTTCATTTTTTTTGAACTACAACTGCTCAGCACCTTGCACAGCTTTTGCTGTTCTTTGTTTTTCAAAGGGCCCCTCACCAGGCCACATAGCAAATTTTGGTTATACATGTACGCTCGAAGTTGTTACCTGCCCTCTAGGGAGCATTCTACCGCAATAATTTTAAAAATTGGTTCATTAATAGCCGAGATAAAAATATTTCAGTGCCGCGAACACATGATTTCAGGAGGCGAGTGTCACTGCCAACATAGACACACTCTGCACTTGGCTCCGTCTAGCCTCCACAAGCGAAATTCTTTCCCTGCATTCTCCCATACCGAAGCTGGAGGATCGCGTGACGCATACGTCATGGGCCCCGCCTTCTTTTCTTTATTTTTTTTCCGCTTTTTTGCTGCACGGTGCATTTCTGCTGACAGTCTCGCATGCGAACTGTTGCATTTGTCTCGTTTCGCGCAACACCCAATTTTGCACACTGCACGAGAGCACCTGACTAGCTGTATAAGTGAGTGCTACACGAACACTGAGGCAGACAGAAGCGGATTACCGAGCATGATCGTGCTCTGGAACCCGGTAGAACATGACATAGTTTCGCTCTCTGCGCACGCGACTGCACAACATGGGAACAAGTAGGCGAAACAAAAGTAGTTCTCTCTTGCTACGGTTCGAAGTAAAACAAAGACATCCAGACATTCGGTTTGTAGGTTTTTTATTTCTCTAAACTTTAAATGAGCAACAGATAAAATGAATAAATGTTGTTGCCTTGAATAATTCTCAGTCACGTGCCACTGTGAGTGGCGTCACAGCACGGCGAACTACGTAGGTGCATTTGCACGATCAACCTCGACTCTCCGGCTGGGAGCGCGACATGCACGAGGAGAAGGGCAAACAGCCTTTGGTTTGAAATTTAGGCTCTTTCCATGGTGCGTAGGGATGTAATAGTTAGCAGGCACTGTTGTTAGTGCGCATTGTATGCAGTGCATGTGTCAGCTCAAAATGGCCAGACCTGGTGAGGGGCCCTTTAAGCTGTAGTCCTACTTCTAAACAACATACCAAAAAAACTAAGAATGACAGCAGATGCACTAGTTGCTGAAAATGATCTTCTGGGGCCGTATTTATTAATAAATCTGTTCATGTTTTATTCGTTTTGCCCCTTGTCGTTGGCTTGCACAAAATTATGCCCCTTACTGTCACTGGCATAGGTGACTTGACAGGACAATCATAAGAAATGTAGCAAATCAAGGGATAAGAATGCCTACAAAATTTGGCCCCAGAATGGCAGGTGTAGGCGCTGTTACTTTTTAACATACGGGTCCTGCTAAATGAGCATTTTATTGTTTGCCAAGGTGTCATTTTACATTTATTACCATTTATTTCTTTAGGAGGGGGGGGCTTCTGTATGCCGCACTGTTCCTGATTTCATGTCTTAGCCTAACCATGGAAATATATTAGTTTGTTGTATTTCTCATGCATGTGTAAGTCCTAGATCAGAGAACCCTGCTAAGCTCCATGAAGCGCCAAGGAACCCCCTGCCCGCCGAATTAAAATGTTCTAATTAACCGAATGTCCAATTATCCAGGGTATCAAGAAAACAACAAGTGAATACTTACTACGTCAACACGCTTTTATTTACTGAATCAATCGGCAAGTCTGCTTCTATTTCACACAAGAGCAGTGCGGAAGCTGAAATTCTCATCTCATGACTGATTAGAGCTAGCAGCGGCAAAGGCCTCGCGATATCCTTCGCAGAGCGGCCGCGGCGCGGGTGTTCATCTGAGACGCTTTTGACTACCGCGTGCACCTCCCGATTATTTTTTCGCTAGTGAGCTGGTCGCCAACAAATTGTCCATCCATCGCGATGTAGCCGGGGCTCTTCATCTTCGACAGCTTTGCACTGAGTCAAAGCGAAACTACTGCTTGGCGCAACCGCTGCGGACGAAACCGTGACCGTTATCGACGCGATCATGGACGGCGACCTTGCAGTTCAGAAGGCAGGCGGCCGACGCACGCACCAAGTCAAAACGAAACTACCGTTTGCTGCAACAAGTGCGCATGAAACCGCGGTCGCTATCGACGCAATCATGGATGGCGAAGGTACGCAGCCGACGCGCGCACCGAGTCAAAACGAAACTACTGTTTGCCGCAACCGCTGTGGACAAAACTGTGGTGGCTATCGACACGACCATAGATGGTGACTACACACTTGTGAAGGCACGCGGCTAACTGCCAATGCGGTGTTACGCGCGGTGAATAATGCAAGAATGAAGGCTTTCAGAGCACAATTAGACACGAAGCGTTCCGGCGTTGCTGCCAGTCACGTATCGCGTACACTTGCCGCTGAGGACCCTAGCGATGCGGACTGCGCCGCTTCGTTTTTGGACGCTAGCGTCGTTTTTGTTCCTTTGCGGCGCTTTTGCGGTGCTCCGCGCATTTTTTTTATTATTCCGCTGACGTATATGTCCGTCCGCACGCAATCGGGATCTACCCTGTCTACAAACATGAAAAAATGCGCATGGTGCTAAGATACGGCCTTCGAGATTCAAGTGCAAAAGCTTAGGCGCGCTCCCCATGGCTGCCCGTTTTCGGAGGTTGGGTGGCAACAAACTGGTTGCGGATTTATTGCGCAGTTCTCGCGTTGCCGTTACACACTGTGAGGTGCTTTTTGACATTCAGGCATGGGTAATGGAGGTTGTGTGGATCGAGGGCACCTCGTGTTTGCAGTTTTAGCCACTTGGCGAGCGCGGGACCGCAGAAAATTTATCAGTGGCTCGCGGAACCCCGAGCAGGGACCTGCGGAACCCCAGGGTTCCGCAGAACCCACTTTGAGAACCCACGTCCTAGATGTTTCTAGACTATTTCATAACATAGAATTGAGGTCATGATATAAAATTTATATTTGTAAACAGTCCAAAGCATTCACATTTTCTTTTTAGAGCCCGACTTGTTGATTGCATTGTCTTAATGCCTTACATGTTGTATTTAATGCATTAATGTGAATCATTGTTTGCCTGATATAAGGCGCTTTGCGATAGGAAGGTTTGTGTTGTGCCTTGTTTCGTGCTTCTGAAAAAAATTTTGTATGCAGTGCTGAAATTGCACAAGAGTCCTATGCTCTATCCATGAGGTCACAAAGGCATGTATACTTCTCTTGGGCCAACGCCAACTAGCACTTCGAGACGATTGATACATGTGTCACATTGCATTGCCATACCTGCGAACTCTCTAGAATTTCCCGTGAAGGTTACAAATTCGGGTTCATTCTACAATTTTATGTATGTTTCATCAAGTTTTACAAAAAATTAATTCTGTTTGTGAAAAAGTTTCACTTGTTGGTATCTAACCATACCCTTCGAAGTCTACTGATCGTGAAAGGACACCAGAGGGTTACCAGCTTTGAGCAAATTTATAAAGACAAGTTCCTGGAGCAGACGAAATCAGCAACAGCAAAGTCACTGAAAAAGTCACTGTGATCTAAGAAATGTGTTGCTTGTCAGTTTGCTCGGTTCCAAGTTTGCTGCTGCTTATGTGCTGCATCTAAAGGTAAATCATTGTTAGTAAAGTGTGTGTGTGTGTGTATTCCACAGAAGGTGTGGGCTCAAGGCAAACATTTAAAAGAAATATATGCTGTTACCCTCTTCCCCCATCCAGCACAGTGTCTGCAGTACTTTTTACAAATTTTAATGTTCACAGGCACTAGTTTCTAAAAAGCAAAAGGTGCAGAAATGATATGCATGAATAATTGTCAACTTTACCACTGTCCTTCACATGCACCACGTCGCATAGGAACAAGTTAGTTATAAAAGCGAGATTGCACCAGTTTTCTCCCCATCCTTGCCATGTGACAGCAAGTGCTTTGAGACAACACGTGGCATTGTACCAATTTCGGGATTGGGCCACTTTGTGACAGAGCAAGTTGTACTGGAAGTTGGGCTCGCTGGTGTTGGTTCATAATTACTGCAATGTGAATTAAAGCCGAATTAAAAAAATTACACCATCTTCCCGTAGGGGAACCCTTAGTAGTATGCGAAGCAGCCATGGGGTTGACTCAAGTTCCCATTAGTTTTCAGTTCGTCGTTTCCGTTAGGTTGAGGTACGTAGCTACCGGCTTCGCTAGCCCGAAGTTCGGGATCGGCCTGTCGCCGCTGCCGTTCCGTGGCAGCGGCTCGAGCCCTCTTCTCCGCGGCACTGTCCACGGCGCTGACACTGGCGTTGACGCTGGCGCTGTCCGTGGCACTCATCGCGGGGTTGCGGGAGAAGACTGACAGGAGCGGAACGCGCGCGTGCATCATTATACCACGAGTTACAGTGGCGCCCCCCAGCGGAGTATGCAGCGCCTACCGTCGCGCCTCTAACCTAAGCTGCTTCGCATTATCGCGTGCGGAGCCGCAGGTGTTGCCATTCGTTGCGCAATCCGGAGAGGAGAGGAGGGGGAGGAGGATGCGCATGCGCAGTACGGGTGTGGACGCCGCACTGCGGATGAATAGAGGGAGGGAGGGAGTGACATAGCCCCGACCATAAGCTGCTTCGCATTTAAAAAAAAAGGCAGGAAAACAATGGACAGAGATGACGTGAACACACAGAGCACCGTGTGTTCACTTCGTCTTTGTCCATTGTCTTCCTGTTGCACTGCAGTTAATTATGAGAGCAGGTTGTAATGTTTCTTTGGCAAAGTACAATAAATTGGTTGTCATGCTGTGGCCATTGCTGTCATACTATCGTCATTGCTGCTGTCATCTCCTTGCTGCTGTTATCACATACATGGTTGCATCTCGCACACATTTGCTTGCTTTACACAGATATGTTGGTCCATTTGTTCATGCTTTGCAGAACTAGAAACAATGCTGAAGAGCCAGCTACCTGCCAAGTACTTCACATAACACCAATTCCCACAGTGTGCTGAATCTGCACAACTTTCTTTTTTTTTACAATTACCAATTTATATTTAGCAACCCAACCAACCTTTCTCATTGTTCTGTAAGTTGGCTGCCCTGTAAAGCTCCACAGTGACCAAAAATGCCTGTCTGCAGACAACATTTTCATATCGAGAGGTGAACTTTCAGCGTAAAGTGCGCTTGTGCTGTCAATTTGTCTCACTCTTGCTGCTGCTTTTTTTTTTTTTTCTTCTGTCTAAAGTAGGGGCTGTTGTAGCTTAGTATCCTGAGCCTGTCCTCCAGAATGAGGTTGTAACTATTGTTCCTTTTTAAGCAACCCCCATCACACATGGTCTTCAAGGCAGCCATAAAAAATTTATGCTCAAAGCACGGAAATGGCGACATAGCATTCCTCTGTTGCTTGTGATCACGGATACATATGTTTGTCTGTAGACCAGAGCTCGTGGTGGTGGCTGTGGAGCTTTGCAGGGCAGCTGACTGGGAAAACTGTAAGCAAGGTCAATTGTTCATCATTTTTGGGCTTCCTTTTTTTTCAATTACTTTTGTTTATAAATTTTCTATTTAAAGTAATGATTTTACTTTTTTTCCTTAGACTGTCTACAAGATCATTGACCTTGGCTATGCAAAGGAGTTTGACCAGAGCAGCTTATGCAATTCATTTGTGGGAACATTGCAATACCTTGTAAGTGCACCTTTGGTGTTATATTACACTTATCATTGGCCTAGCATTTCGCAAATCCTGCATTAGAGCTATGTTGTGTGTTTCTTTTTTCCATTTGAGCTGCAGCTAAATTAACCTAGCGTCTGCGATTTCCAAGCGAGTGCAAAATAATAAAGCTGCCCTATTTTGGCACACTTTGTTTAAAGCATGAGTAAAGTAGGGATAGACAACTAGGTTGAATGCATGAAATTTACTATTTATAGCATTTTAATTGGAATGCGTGTGTAAATTACTGCTCTAAAGTTGCTGTCAGTAAAAAAAGAAACTGCTACCATTTGTCTGCTACATGTCATTTTTTATTTGACTTTTTTTGTTTCCCGTTAAATGAAAGTCCAAGCCCTCTAAACTCTAGCAAATTAATGGTGAGCTTCGGAGCACCCTAAATAATTTGCTACAATACTTGTTTCTACAAACTAGTTTGTTTCGGTACCCAGTAGGTGGGTGCGTCATGATGTCAGATACATTGGGTATCGCTCTGTTCCTGTAATCACTGTGGCTGCCTTGCATGAGGGCAGACAGCAGAAACGTGTGCAGTACTCGTGTTAAATTTTTTTTATGAGCAACATCATCATACCTAGTCTTATCGCTACACGTCAGAAAATTTTGCTCTTTGTTATGACGTCACGATAATGTCGACGACGCCATGTCCAGCATTTCAAAACCAACGTTCGTATCAAATTAAAATATTCTATTAAGCATTTCCCAACCTTCGTACTCGCTAAGTGTCATACCTTTATGTGCAAGAAGCATGTGGTAGAGTTTCTGCAGCTCCAAAAGTATGTGTCAGTACTATTTCATCCACTTTGAAAGTATCCTCGCTTTATTAAGCTTTATTTAAGCTCTTGTGTAGCACACTTTGTATAGGCCTTGGCAGTGGTAAGAGTAATATTGAAATGTAGAACACCTCTATATATTTATGATGGTACTGCAGAAAAAAAACTAAATAGTAAATGGGGATCAATGTCTGAAGAGATTGTGATAAGATATGTGGATTGAGACAGAGCCTTTAGAGACATTTTTTGGCCAGCTAAACGCATGACTGAAAAATGTAACTGAAAATAGTTTCTGCTAACTAAAAATGAAACCATTCTGAAGGCTCGGTGTTGTCTCTGTAGACCTAGCAGCATTAGACCAAACAGGTGATCTCAATAATAATGACAAAACATATTTAGTGTTCGCTGTCAGTGTGTGATAAGACTAAGTGACGGATTTTGCCATTTATTCTTTTCTGTCGGGATGGAGAGCCAGTAGCAAGCACAAATCCGGATCGGACTGGGTGGTCTGGGCTGTATGGGCGCTGCCATGTTGCTACATAATGAGGATTAGGGTGACTATTACAGTTACCGCGGTAACTGCCACTGTAATTCATGGTATACGACATACATGCGCAAAGGGCCATGTACAGGGTGTTCAAAATTAAGCATTATGGAATTTTTAAAAATCGCCTGTGACAGGTAGCATAATTCTTATCATTGAGCTGGGTTATTCGAAAAGGCAGACATTAGTAGCACAAGAAATCGAAACACATATTCAACTAATTAACAAAAATTGAATAATGAACTTCTTAGTTGATCACTTTACGGCACATATTGCAATTTATGAATTGTAGCCCGTGAGTTTGCAAGACGCTTCCACTTGAAATTATTTTCCAGGATGACATCAGTTTCGAAATATTTCCCAAAGTGTGGGACGAAATACATGGGCGTTCCAGTTACTTTTGTGCTTCAATGTAGAAAACAGCATTTTGGTAAAAAAGTAAGCGGACAACAGTGCATTTTTGCGGCGAGTTTGATGGCGCATATCTCCAAACTGGAGTCATTCTGGAAATTCATTCCAAGTGGATGCACCTGACAAGCTCACCGGCTACAATTGGTAAATTTCAATATGTGTCATAAAGTAATTAGCTAAGAAGTCCATTAGTCAATTTTTGTTAATTAGTTGAATATGTGTTTCGATTTCTCGTGATACTAAAGTCCACCTCATCGAATATTCCAGCTCAACAATAAGAATTATGCTACCTGCCACAGGCGATCTTTAAACCTGCTCCAAAACACACTTTGTCATCCCCACAACTGCAAAGGCTTGCAGTGATCTGTCAGCATGCCAACAAAATGCTGAGAAACTGAGCCATAGCTGAGAACACGATGCTGGTATATAAACCTATTATCTTGATTGCACTTGTGCAGTTCATCGCAGCCACGTTCCCACAAAACAGCATGTAATGCGAGCTGGTAAAATGAACTGTTTATACCAGAAGTATTAATTGTCACATATGCACTTCTCTTTTTTTTTGTCATGGTCCTTCAACTGTGCTTCACAGACTTTTGTATCGGCTTCAGCATACCTGGTGGTGGCGGTCCCCACTTCATCTAGGTGGGCAGTGTTGCCCTTGAAAGTGTGCAGTGGTTATAACAAAATAATTTTGCCTCCTCCTTCCACTCTGTTGCAGTAAGCTTTTACTGTGGCATAAATTATTTGTGCTTTCTTGAAACAAATTTGTTTTAACAGTGGTCATCTTGTCATCGTCTTCCGGGCATGCCTGTCTTTATGTTGTTTGCTTGTAAAACATACATGAAACCAGTTCCACTGTCTTGTGTAGAGGTAGCTAATGTCTTAAGTGACATTTCAAAGGGAAACCTTTAACAGTGGACGCTTTATCTATCTCTCTCTCTCTCTCTCTCTCTCTCTTTAATCAGGCACCTGAGCTCTTTGAGAAAAAGCCCTACACCAGGGCAGTGGATCTTTGGAGCCTGGGCATTCTTGCCTATGAAGTCATCGTAGGACAGCGACCATTTTCCCCAACAGCCTCCCCTGCACAGTGGTAGGTGCACTAGGATGGCGGAAGTGCCTGCAACAGTTGCCATATGCACATGTTTGTTGTTATTGTGTAGCTTCTGTTCTATTACGTAAATATGGATCTGTTTTTCCTGTTTAGGTCTGCTGTGGGTTGAGTAACATGGTGTACATCTGCATCATAAAATGACTGTACTGCGACAGTGTATTTGCTTTACTTCTTGTGTCTATCTCTTTCCCAGGATTCCTTTAGTGCATAATAAAAAGAGTGGCGATATTCGAGGAGACATAGCACCTAATGGAGAGCGTTGTTATTGGAAGACCCTTCCTGATGAAACCAGCTTGACCAGGTGAGTGGTTCTTGATTGACAGCTGTGGTGCTTAGAAAAGCTGCTGGATATGTTAACAGAAGCAAATACTTACGGTTAAAGTGGCTCCCATTAATATGTGGAAGTGTGTCAGAAGCACTAGTAGTAAAATTCTGCTACAGTGAAAACTGCACAAGATGAATTGCTGACTGCAGATGGTTTGTGGTGGAGAGTCCACTAGTTCTGTTGCTTAGGGTGGTTGCCGTTACAACCTACAAAATATAAGAGCTGCCTAGGTAGTACTTTGGAAGTTCATACTGCTTTGCAGCACAACATGTTACATCAGTTACCGTACTGCAATCACAGACGCGTACTTACTGTTTTTTATTGCACAGCATGAAAACATTCTTTAAAAACATAATCAATGAAGCGGTGGTACTTGTGATATACAGTGGAATCTCGATGATACGAATCCCACGGGGTCACGAAAAATATTCGTATTAGCCGAAATTCGTATCATCGAAACACAATTAAAACTAGCTAAATTAAGGGGGGACGCGGGGATCAGTTGCACAAAATCACGAGAAAAATTGATTTTTGAAAACCACGCGTTTATCTGCAACGCCTAATCTTAGCTGCATCAAAATGGTTTGGCTGAAAACGCACTGAAAGTGCCCGAAAAAGTTTAATTCGTCAGTGCGAAGGGCGAGAAAACAGCTTTAAATTGCGCAAAATCACCGCAGTTCATGGAGCCATATCTCGTATTTCCCGCCACCAAGCGCCGTCATCTTGGTATCGTTCGAAAGCTCAAAGTTTCGCCGTTCCGCTTCTCAATTCATCTGTCGTCGCCAACTTGTAACAAACGCACAAACACCAAAGAAGCGCGGGTCTGCGATAGGTAGTCACACGGGCCCTCTGATAAAAGCGGGCCTCCGGTTGGCTGCCGTGCTGAAAGGCGTCTCTCCATTGGTTGCTGCTGTGGCAGGGGCAAGATGGCAACCGCAGTTGTCTGCTTCGTAAACCACGCCGGCGTCTTCACTTGACACACAGAATTCGGATTACTGAGAACTCCCAGGTTAGTGATGGATCGTCGCTCGTTGGCGAATAAACTTTGGACGAAGCACGCCTTCGGAATACGGAAGCGCTCCTACGGCAAGAAAAATACCGCGATTAGCGGGAGAAGCGGAGGAGCACCCGACTGAACGAGCGCAACCTTGCACCGTGGATTACGTGCCGCGCTATCTTGCACCGTGACTCCAGCAGCGAAACCCACAATCGCCCCGTGCCATCGGCACCGATAGCACAGCCGACGGAAGACGCGCCAACGGAGGCTCCCACGCCTTGGCGTACGGCTGTGCGAATCAGCTGAGATCGTATCTCGGTAGACATAGCTCGCTGCGACTAGACAAAATGGCGCAAAAAAGAACACGGCCCGAAGCACGGCGTGCCCGATGGCACGCGGAAAAGGAGGAAAAGCACAAAAGCAACAAAAGCGCCACCGCTTCGAAGTCTTCATGCCCATTTGCAACCTCCGCGCTGTCCGGCGTCGTGTCCACGCCTCCGCACCAAAAGATAAAGGGAGAAAGCGCGTGACTGCGCGCTGTTCTCTTTCGCGGCTGTCGGTGGGGCGGCATTTATTCGTATCAACCGACGCGGGTCGAAAATCGATTCGTAACAACCGTTTTCTAGCACGTTGCAAAGTATTGGGGCTCGGCCGGGACCGCAGAAAAATTCGTAACATCCGGAAATTCGTATTAGCCGTGATCGTATCATCGAGGTTCCACTGTATTACTTGCTCACGCTCAGTCTACAAATCGCATTCTGTACAAGCTTTTTATTGGTCAATTTTTTTTTTTTTTGTACCATTGTTACATCACAAAATTTAGCTAGAAAAGTGGTGCATAACAGAGCATACATAGCTGCAGTTCTTAATAATTGTGCACAGTCAACTGCCATTAATTCGACCCTGACAGGACCGATGACATTGACCAATTTATCTGGCGAGTCAAACTAAAGTAGAGGCAGAAAAGACGCACGAACAGACTGCTGCTCCATTTCTTTCACAGTGCTTACCTGATTCTAACACGCCCCTAAATCTAATGCGCACCCCTTTTTTAACATTCCGAAGTACAATATTTCAAGTATAAATGACATTAGAGCTTCTAAACAAAGTAGAAATTCAATGTCACCCCATTTTCTAACAAGAAAAATATAGCGTACCTCTAATTTTGGCAATCAGAAAAAGATGAAACCAGTGAAGGTTTACCTTCCCATAATAGAAATTTATTTGCACTTTTAATGTCCATCATGATCGCTATTAGATTGCACTTTATCGCTGTCTATGGACCACATGTCCTCCATATGGTCCATTACACATTTTATAATCTGCGTTTATCAAACGACTCCGCAATGAGGGCAAACGTAATGGTGGCCCATGCCTAGATTAACCACTTTGCTAGTCTATCCTCCGATGCATGCAATTCTCCGGAATGCCGAAAACACGTAATGCGACTTGTTGCTGCTAGCTTAGCATGTAAAATAACTTGTCATTTGAATGAGCTTTCGTAATCATGGACTTTAAGCAGCGAATCATCGCCATCCTATGCGAGAACTTGTTCCGTCTGGATCGAATCCTGGCCACGGCGGCGGCATTTCGATGATGGCGAAATGCGAAAGCACCCGTGTACTTCGATTTAGGTGCACGTTAAGGAACCCCAGGTGGTCCAAATTTCTGGAGTCCCCCACTACAGCGTGCCTCATAATCAGATTGTGGTTTTGAGACGTAAAACCCCATAATTTTTTTAACTTGTTCCCTCTCCAGCCTGTGATGACAATGGCGATGAGGCTGGCACTGATGGTACGGTTTTGCAGATGCTGCGGACACAGTTTCGATTTCGTATCCAATTGCACCACGCACACAATTTTCTGACCAATAAAAAAAAAGAAGACGCGCTTTAGTACGGTAATCACTCATGTGGAGCTGCTGTTTTCACTTGAAAGTTTACTGAGCACAAGCTGAAAAAGGGCATTTTCCACGGGAGATAATGCTTCTTCGATGCATTCACTGTCCCTTAGCACCACGAAGACGAACGCTGTAGCCATTGTGGTTGTAGTCAGGGTCCCCATTGTGCTCAGGTATGCCCGTGGTAACCAGTCAAGCTCGAATTCAGAGTTGAATTAACAAAAGTCTATTGTAGTATTTATCTGGAATTAGTAATGCCATAAGCCGAAAATCAACATGTTTCAGGCTGATCTCTTCCTCATTTTGAGGCCACTGTGGTGTCGACTGTTGCGTCCCGAATCGACCGGGCGCATTCTTTGATTGTTTCCCATCGAGGCAGGCCCTTTCATGAGCGTCGACGAGACGGCGACAGTGCCAGACACCGACGAGACGGGCAAACAAGCGCCCCAACTCGGCAGTGCCCATTCTTTGGGTGCTTCCCCCGATGCCACCCCTTTCATCAGCGTCGTCCAGATGCTCACTTAGAAGCGACCGACCACAACCGCCGCCCTTCGTCAGACGCGGGGATTAGTGCAAAGGCCATTCTCCCGACCCTGGCAAGATGACCAGTCGGAGGGCAAGAAACAGGTCACCGACTTTCGTGGAAGGAGTGTCAACCCCCTGTTTCCGGATTGCCTCGTCCTTGCTTCGAAGGTGCAATATTAGAGGCGGAGTTCAGCGAACAAGACGGCCTTTCTGATTGGCCGCATCAAGGTCATCTGATTCCCTAGTCGGGTCAACTAGGGAAGACCGATGTTTTATAAGGAGACACCTTGCGTGCAGTGGTGTGTCCTGACGTGTTCTGATATGAACTCAGACATGTAGTGAGCTGAGACTTTCAAAGTGCTCTCCCATGGAGTGGGCTTCCATATTTGGAGCCACTGTAAATATGTAGAATAAACCCTTTTTTCTCTCGCTCTTACTCCCGGACGTACTCATCCCTTTGGCTGAAGGATCACCGGCCTAAACGCTACCCGAGTCTCAACAACCCGTTCCTAACAACTGGCAGCAGCGGCGGATTAATCCCCGACCTGCAACAAAATGGATGGCAGCTATGGGATGAATCCTAACCCTGAGCCGCGAGCAACTGGATGGCCATGGTGAGATCGACCCTTCAGCCAACGCCAGTCGCCGGCATCTCGTTCGCGACCAACTGGATGGCCGCAGTGAGATGGACCCTGCAGCCAGCGTCAGTCAACAACTGATTCACGAGCGACTGGATGACAGTGGCAAGATGGAGCAGCCTGCAGCCAACGCCAATCGCCAACTGGTTCGCGAGCGGCTGGATGAACGCAGCGCATCATGACTGCACGGTACAGGGTGAGTGCCTGGCTTTGCGCTTGAGTCATCGGATCTTTTAGCCTAGACTTTCTAAAAACCGATGAAGCGTGTACAACTGCCCATTTGATACTGTGGTTGTTGCGCATCCAAGCAGAAAGCAGCTTTCGGCATAGATCTGAACCAGCTACTTAAGCCAGACGTCGTACTTGTGTGGGAGTAATCGGGAAGTGAAGAACTACCGTAATTCTTATCATTTAAAGGCGGCCCAGGATTTTCGTCTTCTTTGAATTGATTCGATGCGGTGGAGCAGTACTTGGGGACTTGGTACTACTTCTGTGCATAGGCGTTTGGTTTATGCTATATTTTCCAGGCTTCAAGTTCTCTTGGGAAAACAGAATTGAACCGCTGGTAGTTTTTTTACTTGCATTGTGATTTATGTGGGTTTCGCAGCAAGTATTGTGGAATAGCTGAGCCAAAGCCTAAAGTAGTGACCATGGACCTCATGAGTTTGACGAGAGCTAGCTTGTTGCGGTTGTGTGAAGAGCTCGATGTAGAGGTAGAGGATGATAAATCAGAAGCCGAAATTAGAGCCATTTTAGAAAGCAACAGCGATCATGAATACTTTGAATATTTCGGCAACTCCATTCTAAAAGAACAGGAACAGGAAGCAATTGAGCATGAGCAGGAATTGAAAAGACAGGAATGTATTAAGCAACAAGACGAAAAGATCGAAGCTCTAAGAAAGGAGGTTGAAAGATTGGAACAGGGTTTTGAAGTGGAGGA
Organism: Dermacentor silvarum; assembly: GCF_013339745.2. Taxonomy (NCBI): domain Eukaryota; kingdom Metazoa; phylum Arthropoda; class Arachnida; order Ixodida; family Ixodidae; genus Dermacentor; species Dermacentor silvarum. Next base: position 207,378,777 of record NC_051154.1, on the reverse strand, counting down.
ACAGAAATGTCAGGCACCCGCAGAAGTAGCGCATGGAAAGTGGAAACAAGTAGCACGCACGATTCTACCGATTCTAGAAAGCAAGGATGATCCCCGTGAGCCTAATGGTATGTTCACAGGTGAGGCCAGATCCGTAGACCGTGACATAGTTCTTGAGGAGCCCGTTAATGGGGACCGTATTGAGCGCGACGAGATACTGTGCCAATGGAATACTAGAGAAGCAGCTAGGCCAGCTGTGGACGATTTGGCACAGTTATCCAGGGAGTACGTCGCGAAGGTAGCTCTTGCAGAAGCCCGAAGTGGCCCCGAGTCGTCAGACAAGAGCACCTGTGCAGAGTCCAATCGGTCAGGAAAGTGCTCGAAAGCACAATGTAGGCAGGGCAGTGCAGTTATGGACAGCTCCCATGTATACGAGCTAGTTTGTGCAAATGAAAATAGCTGCATTGTCCTTGAGTGTTTGAAGTTCTCCGCCAGTCGAGATTGCATTGAAAGGAAATGATTTACCCGCAAATCATTCAGACTGTGCGGTTGAGATAGAAATAGTGACCGATGAAATAAGTGCCGGTCAGCACGAGATTCAAGCGGAAGGCTTGAAAATGAGCACTAGTAAACGTGCTAGGATGAAACGGCGTCGCAAAGTCGGGAATGCGGCAGACAGGGCAACGCGGCCGAACAAAGGCGCTAAACCCAGTGGGGAGCGCAGTCAAAGAGTTAGAACAGCGCGTGTGTTCCTTGGAATGTTTCCAGACAGGGCGCGTCCAAACCGCCGGACGAGAAAGAAAAGAAAGGCCTGATCGGCGCGAAGGTGGACAAAAGCGAAGGTGGCGCGAAGGGGGCAATTAGGTTCCCCCTCGTTCGGGTCTTTTCGAGCTGTGTTAGGCATGACACCGGAGGGCGAGCCGGGAAGGCGACGCGAATTAGACATGCGCGGCAGTGGAATCGCAGTGCGATGCGTAGAAGGCATGTTGTCTATTTGTAAAGTGCCGGCGGTGGGCAGCAAGGAGATTAACCTACATGCCCTTTGTACAACCTCGTTGACAAGACAGGCTCTCAGACCGCGCCCGCCTCGAGTAAGGCTCAAAGATATGGCGCCACCATAAGCTACTCGGACTCAAAAGCGACTCAGGTTTTGCGGAAACATCATTTTGTTTGTTGGTTTCTTTATTTTAGTGTTTGGTTAAATGTTTTAAGATCTCCGGAATAGAGATCATTTCGATTTGCACGTTTTGAGCATTGTTTAAATTGTTTGTTTTAGACGCTCATCGATACTCTGAAAGAGATGGTTCGCTCGCGTTAAAATTTTTGAAACTTTTTTTCAACGTGTCATTCCTTTTTAAGCAGATAGGCTTCTTTTTGTAGGAGATACGCTTGCAGTGTCAAGTCCAGGCTATTTGTTTGAAGCCTGTAGTGACACGCTTGATTATCAGTTTACTTTTCGGTAGTGTTAGCGCGTAATTTACGCAATATTTTTTTGTTGTTGTTGTTTCTTAAGTGTGTGTCCTTTGTGGACAGGAGAAGGAAATTGTTAGTGCATGAGTCGCACGTTTTACATGTGAGTTTGTCTGCAAAGTTAAAGCGACTCTGACAGTACATCCAAATGCAAATGTGGCTCGCAATGGCACTATAGTATGTGCGATACCAGCGGATGTAAAACCGTTCATCGTGTTTGTGCTGCGTATGATATTTCATTTATCATTTATTTTGAGCATTTTTCGGGTATTCTACCTTTGCTCTCTGCAGCACGACGATCTGGTTTTGGTGAACTCCGAGGTTCATGAGAGCTCGCTTTGGCGGCACAAAATTTTGGGTCCAAATTATTGGGTCAAGCGAAGCCTGGTGGATTTAGCGGATTTCGGGCGCTTGAGCGCTATGTGGTGCTTTGTCACCAGGACTGCTCTTCTCTGTCGGAGGTTGCGAGAAGATTGTGAATCCTGGTCTAATCTTAATATTGTGGGCTTCAGCGAAGGTTCAGTGATTTGATGGCTGCTTTGGTGCTATTAGATAAGGGCAGGCGCGTTGATTTGCTCGCTAGACCCGATGGCTCTCGGTGCGAGCACGGCGCTTTCCTGTGCCCTGTGGTCGTGTGTGTGCTTGTGTATTCCCAGGGAGAAGGCCACAACGAGGTTAATGCTGGGACCTCATGCTCGAGTGTGTCATCGGCCATCATTTCAAGAATAAACCCCGAGCTCTCGACCGACCACCGACACTTCGGGCAACCTGACAGCTGGTCACCCTCAGGTCGGATCTTCCGGCGGGGGAGGAGTCTGTTGCGTCCCGATCGACCGGGCGCATTCTTTGATTGTTTCCCATCGAGGCAGGCCCTTTCATGAGCGTCGACGAGACGGCGACAGTGCCAGACACCGGCGAGACGGGCAAACAAGCGCCCCAACTCGGCAGTGCCCATTCTTTGGGTGCTTCCCCCGATGCCACCCCTTTCATCAGCGTCGTCCAGACGCTCACTTAGAAGCGACCGACCACAACCGCCACCCTTCATCAGACGCGGGGATTAGTGCAAAGGCCATTCTCCCAACCCTGGCAAGATGACCGTCGGAGGGCAAGAAACAGGTCACCGACTTTCGTGGAAGGAGTGTCAACCCCCTGTTTCTGGATTGCCTCGTCCTTGCTTCGAAGGTGCAATATTAGAGGCGGAGTTCAGCGAACAAGACGGCCTTTCTGATTGGCCGCATCAAGGTCATCTGATTCCCTAATCGGGTCAACTAGGGAAGACCGATGTTTTATAAGGAGACACCTTGCATGCAGTGGTGTGTCCTGACTTGTTCTGATATGAACTCAGACATGTAGTGAGCTGAGATTTTCAAAGTGCTCTCCCATGGAGTGGGCTTCCATATTTGGAGCCACTGTAAATATGTAGAATAAACCCTTTTTTCTCTCGCTCTTACTCCCGGACGTACTCATCCCTTTGGTTGAAGGATCACCGGCCTAAACGCTACCCGAGTCTCAACAACCCGTTCCTAACAACTGGCAGCGGCGGCGGATTAATCCCCGACCTGCAACACGACTCTGAGAAACAGGCAATTTTCAGGGTGTCATGTGGCTATGATTGGAACACAAATGTGACTCTGTACTGCTAATGGCAGTACAGTCAGCTTTGTGGCCCTTTTGCTTTATTCATTTGCTGTATGTATTTTCTCTGTTGCTTTCTGTGGTACTTATACTTGTGAGGCTGATATGTCATAGCACTTGCCAAACATTACAATTTGTGTCAAATTGATTGTCTTGTGGCTCATTTGTGTTCTTTTTCTTTACTGGCACAGTGTTTTCAAGAAGGATATTGAGGAGTGGCTTCAAGTCTTACTTGAGGCAATGCCAGGACAGAGGAGTGGCCGTCGTGGTTTAACAGTATTTGAAATTCTCGAGGAGCTGCTTGCACAACCAGTACGTTCGTTATTTCATTTTTTCTTGTCTTGTTTGCACTGGGTCATCTTTGCCCACTGCCATGATTGCCCTTTCAAACCTGAATGGAGAAAAAGAGTGGCACATACCAATGGTACAGCTTTACAGGTGCCACAGTATGTGCACTAAGTTGAACATATGAATACAGTAATGCTTTTTTATTGTGCATATGAATGGCATATAGAAAGTTGTTCAATTTTAATTTGTTTTATTATATTCATGCTGTAGTTGACTGTAACACTGGTGACTACTCAAAATACAGGCGGCTTTCATAGCTCTGACCCTCATTTCACATGGTAAATTGGTTTTCATTGTGCAAAGCTCACAATCTTATATGTTTACAAAACCTGTGTTATTTCATTCAAGCTTGAAGTTCAACACATATGGTTCTGTAAAAGCCCCCAATGAGAATAACAAGTTTTTTATCATTGTTATTAAATCATATCTAGCCCAAGAATTTATGTTCTTGCTTACTATGGGCAAAGAGCATCCCTTATTGGGAAGATGGTGCCAGCCAAGCATAGAAAACAATGTGCCTACGAAAAGGTGTTCTGTAGAAACCTCCAAGAGGAACTTTCAAAACGAATATTTGCGTCCATCTGAAAGCATGAAGCTACATAAAATAAACCTGTACAGGTTTTTCAGTAAAAAAAGTTACGCAGATCCAGCACACATTTTGGAATCTATGTAAAGATTTCATGGAGTGGTTAATAAAATTCTGTAAATTTGCCCATTTCATTCCTGCGTCTTTGGCGTAAAGGAAACTGGCATGCGCATGTGCTCTCGCGCACCCATTCTATGCAGTGTGACAACGTTTTATATTATTGAGTTGTATTTCTTCATTTCTTCTTATTCATTTTAAATGGACTGCCGCCTTGGCAAATCCCTCATTGTGGGTATGTGCCATAGTATAGAAATCGTCATCATCATCAACACTTGGCAATAATCTCAAAGAGGTAGTTGATGTTGGTACAATAGACGTATACAGTAAAAGCTCGATGATACGATCACGGCTAATACGAATTTCTGGATGATACGAATTTTTCTGTGGTCCCGGCCGAGCCCCAATACTTTGCAACTTGCTAGAGAACGGTTGTTTCGAATCAATTTCCGGCCTGCGTCGGTTGATACGAATAGACGCCGCCCCACCGACGGCCGCGAAAGAGAACAGCGCGCAGTCACGCGCTTTCTCCCGTTCTCTTTTGGTGCGGAGGCGCGGACACGGCGCCGGACAGCGCGGACTCCAGCGACTGGGCGCGAAGAGTTTGACGCGGTGGCGCTTTTGTACTTTTCCTCCTTTTCGACGGCCGCCCATCGGACGGAGTGGCTGCTGTGCTTCGGGCCGCGTTCTTTGTGTTTGCGCCATTTTACCTAGTCGCAGCGAGCTATGTCTACTGAGATAGAAGGACATTAGAGACTTTTTCTTCAAGAAATAAATGCTTTTTACGTACATGTGCCTGAGTGAGTTCACCTCTGACTCTTTAATTTAGCTACAGTCGAATCTCGTTAATTCGAACAGGCTTATTTCGAACATACCGCGCACCGACAATGCTCTTAGCAGCGCGCCAAATCATGCGGTGGCGCCTCCGACCAGCATTGCTCCGACACCGCCGTAGAGCAAACGCTCAGGAGAGACCCCTCAAGGCCGCGTGCGAAGGAACGGAAAAAAAAAAAAAAACCCGTGGCGGAAATTTCACCCTCTCAAATTGCAAGGTCGCCGTTTATGCATCGTGCCGGAACAAGCGTGTATGTGCTGACTAGTGTGTTCTAGACAACCGTATTCTAGCACACACTAGTGCCGACGTCTCAGCCACGCAGATAAAATGGCAGTGAACCCTTCTCCTCTATGCTTCCTCTATTTTCTAGTCACATGTTGACCTTGCACGCTGCGGCAGCAGCGCAGAGGGAAGCAGGGGCAGAGGCGCAGTCGGACCAACGAAACTGCCCACGCCCGCAAACGCTTGCTTCCCGATAACGGCAGAAAACAAAACTTCAGGGAGCGGCTAAAATAAGCTGGCGCCAGCACGGCGGCGGGCACGCACGGAGATGTGCGCACGGAGTCGAAGGTGAGAAAGCTACGAGGGAGTTGAGAGGGAGGGAGGGAGGGAGGGAGGGAGGGAGGGCGAGGGGAGCCACAGAAGCGGCGGACTTGACGCGGCCAAATCCGCTTCCCTGCCGCCCTCCTCCCTCACCTTCGACGGTCTCCGCACGCACCCGTGTGCCGGCGCCGCCCGCTCCCTGAAGCTTCGTTTTCTGCCGTTATCGGGAAGCGACCGTTAGCCGGCCTGGGCAGTTTCGTGGCCCGCGCTTGCTATGCGCTTGCTCGCCGCGATATTTCACGACTCGCACCGTTCGTGCATCGTGCTATGGTGCACGAATACTTCAAAAATACGTCCTTTTAATTCGAACATTTTTTCGGGCCCCTTCGAGTTCGAATTATCGAGATTCGACTGTAGTTTTAATTGTTTCGATGATACGAATTTAGGCTAATACGAATATTTTTCGTGACCCCGTGAGATTCGTATCATCGAGCTTTCACTGTATGTGCAATTGTGGCCTAATGGTTATGGAAGTAAGCATAGAAAGGTTAGAACCGTTTGCTTTATCAAAGGCATTGTGCTCTTGATGATATATATTTGTTGCAATGAGGATATTTATGTATCGTTGTTTTATCACTGAGTAATCTGTAGAATTCAAGCCCAGCAGCATGGACACCTATAAGATAATAAAAATGGCAGTGCTGTTCTCGGCAGCGGCAGCCACATTTTGAAGGGAGCAATATGCAAAAACGCCTGTGTGCTGTCCATTGGGTGCACATTAAAGAACCCCAGGTAGTAAAAATTTATCCCGAGTCCACCACTGCGGCATGCCTCATAATCATATTGTGGTTTTGTCACATAAAACCCCGGGATTTAATAATTAGTGCTGTCCTGCATGCAAGCTATTTTGGCAAGACAGTTGCAACACCCAGCCAGCAACCACGGTCAGGAAAGTCTTGGAGGATTCTCAAAGAAAGCTTCGCTTTAAAAGTCTTGAAGAAAGAAAAATTTGTCTTGGTCTGAGGATTGAGTCTGGTACCAGTACCTTTCCAGGGCAGTCATTCTACTGACTGAGCTATCGAGAAGCTAGCAGATGGTGGGGCAAGATGAATTAACTCAAATCATAGGAACGTGATACATGAATGAATTCTGTGGAAATTGGCAAGTTGAAGGAAGCTTTATGAAAGGGGAAGTGGACATTCACCTAAATATTGCACAAACTTGCAAGGGGCACTCATGCGGATTCCTCAGAGTTGCGGGTCAGTGTGAAGCCAGACCTGGTCTTATGTATAAGAACCTGACCGGCTCTGGGAAGGTTTTCTGGTAGAGGAGGTTGGGGAGTTGTGATCACCTTCTTCAACCTCTTCTTGCTGTGGATCTTTTCTTTTCAAATGTTCCTTGTGGTCTAGGGGTGCAGAGTGGTTTAGATGGGAGAACAAGGATCCCCCTTCACTGGCTGCAACCTCTCGGTTTAATAAGTCAATTTTTGCTGACTTTATCTGGGGGCATTACTTGCACTCCATTTGGGAAGGTGACCCTTGTATGCTGTGGAACATGGGTGAATGAGATGTCTCAACTGACAGTCCTAGCTGTGTGGTGTGGTATGTGTGTGTGAATGAGAGTGAAAATTGCAATATCCCATACTCAAAAAACTTTAAGTAGCATTCAGTGGAAAAATATTGCTCTTAAGTAACACCTGCGAGTCACTGCCCAAGGAACAATTTCCCACAATAATTTTCTAAAGCTGTGGTGAAATACTATAGCTATGCACGTTTGAAGTATAGTAAACAATTTGTTCCACACTCTCTTGCACACTTCCTTTTGTACTTCTGCTTTTGTCGATGATGATGATGATGATAGTAGTCTTTCTTATTTACTGAAATTCACCGTTTGTGTTCACGATAAACCCGCCTCTTATACGGCTAGTGCAACAGCTGTAGTGAGGCCAGGTATCGGTTTCTCCAAACTTGTAGTAAAAGGACGTTGCCCAACACCAGGCATGTACTTAGCGGCTGTGCCTGATAATATATCTAAGTCTGTATTGTTTTTGATAATAAAATTTGGGATGATCTGTTGCTTTGCAGGACTAACGCTTCCGCTCCAACGCGCCAACCACTACGCTGGTTGTTTACGATATGCGAATCACCGCGTATGAAGACTCGTGACGCCACCTACAAGAATGATGTGGCGTAGTTGCTGAGAGTGCGAGCCAGTGTCTTTTGCTTTATGTTTTGATTCCCACGTGATGTCATTCTTTCACACAAGCGCGCATCTGCTCCTGTTTCTTTAAAGGCCCGTTTATAGTCCGACGTTATCATTGCGTGAGCGAGCGTCGTTTGCGGCCAGTCACGTTACGCCGGTTGCGCTGTGCCAGCCGTAATACCATAGAGAAAGGTAATACCATCTCTCTTGACCCTTTTCTCGGAGCAGTTTGTTCTACAGAAACGAGATGGCGCTTTCAGCGGTACGCCGTACGTCGCCTCGGCAACTGCACACGAATATGAAACTATTGCCGCTTCTACCTTGATTCCGTGCGATCAGCTGTCGGAAATACAAATGAGTTTTCGCTAACGCTACAATCATGTTGGATTGAATCATGTGTATTGAAGACGTGGGTAGTAGTTTGCTGCAAAAATAGTGACTGGCATATTAAAGAATGTAATGAATATGTGTGGCCAAGTTTGCGGACCGCTGCTGCAATGGTCCGTACGTCTTTCCGGCTGCAACGGTCCGTAGATGTATGGCTTTCCTCGAGGATACACAAATTTGCTCATCCGCCAGCATTGTATTGTTAACCTTCAAAGGAAGGGCTTCAGCCCTGGTATACGTCGGCAAAAGTGAGTACCGCTCGTTAAACAATGATAAAGGGAGTAGCGCCGCTTCCTGTCACAGTAGGTTTCACACACAGTATCTACACACAGCTACCCCAACTGACACGGAAACTTACGCCCATTCTTTTGTCAACGTGTCAAAAATAAGTAAATGGGCGCACACTGGAATATATGCGCACTATATACGCGCAATAAATGACAGTACTACACCGATAGCGCACGAATGGTCGAAGCCGAATGTTTGGTGACGGTCTACAAGAGTGAGCAAGTTACTATCGATAATACGTCTTTGTTACAAGGTATTACAATGTACAGAACAGCTACGTTTCAAGCCTTGTGCGCAGCAAGAACAAATCTAACTGAGCTAAGCACACCCGCGAGCGATTCGGCAGAAAATAATCAGATAGTGACCGCACCGAGGAACTTTACTGAGTCAGAAACGGAACAAGCCGCTGCTTCAAAATATTTGCCAAATAAAAAAAAAAAGCAAGAGCAAAACACACTAATCCTGATTCAATTCATGAGCGGAAAGTTTGGATACCTTGGAATATGTGTTTAGACATAGCTTTATCAGCTCCGAAAGCGCTTTTGCATGTTCTCTGAAGCTGTGGCCAAAGCTTCGTGTCGTCCACCCAGTCACCATCTACAACATCTCCTGAAACAGAGGTTTGCTAAGCCGCACCGGCGTCATACACATCCATTGTAAACACGGAGGCAACGGAGGCAGTTAAGGCAAGCAATGGACGCATCACCACGTGATCAAACATGGCCGCGCCTATGAAATCGCCGCGAAAAGGGTCAATTCTCCGACGCGCGCACATGGCTTCCTGCATGCACAGAACAATCTCCAACCCACACGCCGCTTTGAATGGCTGTTTGCGACCGACAGCGAAGTGGTGTGGGCACCTTTCTTTCTTCATGCGCACTGCATTGTGAGTCAGCGCAGTCGGCGCGACCAACGTGCGAATGAAGCAAGAGCCATCTCGACGTCGGGCACGTCAGAGCACGTTGGGCGCGTCCGGGCTGTTGTTCTCGCCAACGTCACGTAGTGTGTGCGGGCACGCATGCACGCGCTTACGCTATGTCGGACCATATCCGCACCTTAAGAGGCAATCGATGACACCCCGAGGGTGAACTCAGTTTATCAGGCGTGAAGGCGCTCGCACAGAGATCGGCGTGCTTGACAAATGGGACGTCTCCTTGTTCACAAGATGCCGCCGACAAAAACGAGTAAGGCACGGCTGGCGCCAGGAGGTCCAAGGTGTTCATGAGAAAAAATAACCATGGCAACTTCGAGACACCACACCCCTATGGAAAACAGCTAAGCTTGTGAGCGAGCTAGCTTTACTTCTACATGAGTACTACCACTGGTACTCGTGAAAAATATTTTTGAAGAATGCTGGTGGTCAAATTTTTGCGACAGGGCCATCACCCTGTCAACGAGGGGCGATGCAGAAATCCGAGGGGTGGTGGGGGGGGTCAGGACATACGGACATCCTCCCTGGATTCGTGCCTGGGCATGCATTTAGCCTCTGCATGCCCTCTGGGAGATGTGAGTGCAATGGTGCCCTGCTTTTCATTAGTGGTTTTCATTGTTTTTCATTTTTTCTGCAGCAAGTCTACACACTCAACCAATATGGTTGCACGTGTTCTTTGTTTGTCAGCATTACCAGCTTCTGTAAAGTTGGCATAGTTCTGCTGCATATTTTGCACCATTCACGACGTGAGCAGGCAGTAATGGCGGAAACAACTTGCTCCACACTCTCTTGCACAGTTCATTTTGTACTTATGCACCCACTGGCATACACTTAGCCTCTGCAGGCCTTCTGGGAGATGCGAGTGCAATGGTGCCCAACTTTTCATCAGTGGTTTTCAGTGTTTTTCATTTTTTCCACAGCAAGTCTACACTCTCAACCAATATGGTTGCACATGTTCTTTGTTTATCAGCATCACCAGCTTCTTTAAAGTTGGCAGAGTTCTGCTGTAGATTTTGCACCATTCACGACATGAGTAGGCTGTAAGGGGGAGGGGTTGTTCTTTTGCCGCATAGTCTTCTGGGCTACTCGCAATGTTCTGTGAAGTGACATTTGGTGCATATGAGTCACAGTTACATACCCTATCTACAATTGTTGACTCAAGATGTCCAAGCACGTTCATGGTTTTATGAAAAAGTGTATGTAAATTTGTTCAAAAATTGTTTCTTTCCAGACCGTGCATGTGTTCTGCGTTGCTGAAATGACAATGTTATCAGTTGCATTGACGAGTGAATACTCCATCATGGACTGCTTGTCACAAGCCTTGAAGAATGCCACAGGAGTAGAGGCTGCCGACCAGCTGTTACTCACTGAAAGTGGAAAAGTCGCAAGCATCAAGTACATTAAAAACCACTGTAAGCGATTCCAGGTCTGTGAAAAAAAGCCTTTTCTCATCTGCTTACTGTTACTCATGGGGCAAAGATGTCTAATAACTGCACTGGCTTATTCACAGCTGAGCCTGTATATCAAACCTGAGTGTTTCAAACTGTTTTCTCTCTCGAACTGTAGGTGTAATAGTATGGACACACAGTATGCCACTCTGAAAGGGAACGCTCGCTTAGTATTTCAATATTGAGTACACTTGTTACAAAGTGCCAGAAATTTATTTTTTATGTGTAGATATGTGCCTAACATGTCACAGGAAGCACAATTTCCTTTTTTTTTTTCTTCACTCTCTCTGACAAACTTAAAAAAAATGCCTGGAGTTATATTCACTTTATCACTCGTTAAATGCTCCCCTTAGGATTGTACCATACTGAGCTCTTGCACATTTTGTATAGTAAAATATGCACTGTGCTGCATACTGATAGGGTATGCCTCACCATGCCCACTTCTGCTGTGAATTTCCTTCTTGAAAGATTTTCTGTGGCCGGGCTTCATCAGCTTAGTGTTGCAACGAGAAATACAAATTTTATTTTTATAGCATGAACATTAACTTTGTTGGGTAACATTTTGTAACGTAACATTTTTAAGTGATGGCCATTTTTATTGGCAAAAACTGAGAACAAGTTACCAGAAGAATTATGTCATGGTATACTATATATTCTCGTGTAAGGGCAGCACCCCCTTTTTTTTTTTTTTTCATAAATTTGAGGCCAGATTTTGTGGGTTTGTGGGTGGAAAAACCATCATGCCCACTGTTGTGTGCAATGACCTTGGAAGGCCTCTATATTAGCTTCATTTGTTACCCCATTTGTTGTCGCTGGCTCATAACCGTGGAGCTGGACCAGCCGGAGTCTCATTGACTGCAAAAATGCATTTTCAAGAAGCCATCCTCCGGCATGGGCTCAGACGTAAGGTTGCCCAATGAAAAAACTATGGGAGTTTTCACTTAAAACGATGGTGCTCTCGCATGTTTCAGCCAGTGTGGGAGCAATGAAAGCTCACTGCAAAAGCGCATGTAGTACCATATCATGGGCTCAGACGTAAGGTTGCCCAATGAAAAAACTATGGGAGTTTTCACTTAAAACGATGGTGCTCTCGAATGTTTCAGCCAGTGTGGGAGCAATGAAAGCTCACTGCAAAAGCGCATGTAGTACCATATCATGGGCTCAGACGTAAGGTTGCCCAATGAAAAAACTATGGGAGTTTTCACTTAAAACGATGGTGCTCTCGAATGTTTCAGCCAGTGTGGGAGCAATGAAAGCTCACTGCAAAAGCGCATGTAGTACCATATCATGGGCTCAGACGTAAGGTTGCCCAATGAAAAAACTATGGGAGTTTTCACTTAAAACGATGGTGCTCTCGAATGTTTCAGCCAGCGTGGGAGCAATGAAAGCTCACTGCAAAAGCGCATGTAGTACCATATCATGGGCTCAGACGTAAGGTTGCCCAATGAAAAAACTATGGGAGTTTTCACTTAAAACGATGGTGCTCTCGCATGTTTCAGCCAGCGTGGGAGCAATGAAAGCTCTCTGCAAAAGCTCATGTAGTACCATATTTTCCGGTTTACGAGGTCTGTAGAAAAAGTATCCGACCTTTGGCCGAAGGAAAAAAAACTGGCATAACTGGAGCGTTGGAAACCTAATCACCCTCAAAGTAGTCTCCTTGTGACTCCACACCTTTCTCCCAGCGGTGCTGCCATTGTTGAAAGCATTCCGAGAAGGCCTCTTTCGGAATGGAGTTCAGCTCAGCTGTCGTTGCAGCCATAATGTCTTCTCTTGTCTGAAATCGCGCTCCTTTCAATGGCCTCTTGATTTTGGGAAACAGCCAGAAGTCGCAGGGGGCCATATCAGGAGAGTAAGGAGCCTGCCCCTGCGGTTCAATGTGTGAATCAAGTCTGAATCAAGTGCGAGGAATGTGCATGAGCATTGTCGTGATGGATGCGCCAATTTCCTGTTGACCACAACTTTTGTCTCTTGCGCCGCACAGCATCACATAGGCGACGGAGGACATCCCTGTAGTACTCTTTGGTGATTGTTTGACCCTGTGGTGTGTACTCGTGGTGTACCACATCGCGGGAGTCAAAGAAAGCAGTCAGCATCACTTCGACGTTGCTACGCACTTGGCGGGCCTTCTTTGGTCTTGGTGACGTGGAATGCTTCCACTGTGACGACTGGGATTTGGTTTCCAGGTCGTACCGTACGCCCAAGACTCGTCACCAGTGATTATGGTGTTCATGAAGTCGGGGTCACTGTTTGTGGAATCCAGCATGTCCTGTGAGACTTCAACACGAAGTTGCTTTTGCTCCACCGTGAGCAGCTTCGGCACAAATTTTACCGCAACTCTCTTCGTAGCCAAATCTTCGGTCATAATGGAATGTGCAGAAAAAGTGCTGATGCCCACCTCTTCCGCAATTTCTTCGGTAGTCACACGACGGTCCCGCATCACCACAGCGTTCACTTCGGCAATGACCTGGTCATTTCGGCTTGTTGATAGCCGATCGGAGCATGGCTCGCTCTCTACTGATGTGCGGCCATCTTTAAACTGGTTGTACCACTCCTTAATCTGTGTGCTGCTCATAGCATCGTCACCGAAAGCCGTCTAAATCTTCCGAATGGTTTCCACTTGGCTGTCACCCAGTTTCTGGCAAAATTTGATGCAGTAGCGCTGCTCCAGTCGCTCCGTCATTTTCCTTACAATAAAAAAAACTGACGAGAGCACTGCGCATTACCTCACTCAAACGCTGCGTCCCAGCGACTGACGCTATCAGCAGGCGGGAAAAAATTCGCACATGCGCACGAAGGTTCAAGGTCGGCTGATGCAACGCGCTTGTTTCATATCGATCAGGTGTTCGCAAAAAAAAATAGGGTCGGATACTTTTCTAACAGACCTTGTATAATTCGCACCTTTGTATAAGTCGCACCCCCCTCGAAATGGCAGTTTTTCCGAGAGAAAAAAAAATGGATATAAGTCACACCGGTGTACAAGACGCACCTGTTCATTCGGTAAGCAATATATAAAAACATTAGTGACGTTTCACTTCATGCAAGCGGGTCACATGCATGCGTATGGGTGTCATTCCTGTATAATTGCGATAGTAATGATATGGACACTCCAGGTGCATTTCTGCCGTCATCGCTGCAATGTTCCGTATAAAGTCCAAGGGCGATAACATCATCCCCGCGTGCCATATGCTGTATGTGCTAGTGAAAGCGTGCAACGGTGAGCCGAATCGCGCACAAGGGAGGAAAGCGGAAAGGCAGCGTGGGAGGGACGAGGGCTGGCTTGTACTCTGATAGCAATTGCATAGTTTGCGCGGCGGTGCGCGCCGTATCTTGAAAGCGATCTGCAGATGCGATGACTTCGAGGTCGGTCGACTCACGGTCGGCCTGCCGCTGCTTGCGGTGCTGCTCCGTCCTTCTCGCACTGCGCTCAGCAACTCGATCACAAGAAGAACCGGGTATCTTCATAGTGCGCACACAACCCGTAGCAACTGCCAGAGGAGGTCAACCCAGCACGCTTCACGTAGCCATAGCATTTAATACAATTTTGATGGCAGTTTTTCCGGAAAAAAAAACACATATATGTCGTGCCGTTCTATAAAACACACTGACGAAAATTTCAGGAAAAAAAATGCATCTTAAACACCGGAAAATATGGTACTTATGAAGCGCAGAGCTCATAGGCAACCCAGCATACATGCATTGCGCGAACATGTACACGCAGCACTGCAGGACAAACGGCGGGGCACTGGGATACGAATTTTGCCAGTGCTTAGTTGACATTTGCGGAAACAACCAAACGGAAGACCACTGCAGCTCTCTGCTGTACCGATATGGTGTTGTTAGGTGAAGCCTTCCTCATATGCAGGCTTTGATGTCCTGTCACGCGTTAGGTTGCTCGATGAAAAATAAAATTGCTCAAGTAATCACGCAAAATGTGTATGGGATGTTGCAGTTTAACATTGTGGGGTCTCACACATGCTCTTGGGACAAAGGAACAACAACACAGTAGTGCAAACAATCAAAAGGGCATTTATAGCACCTTTCATACACTAATGCACACTAGCCGAATTACAACCAATAGAACATTCACATGGGCGCGCGACAAATCAAGTAAGTCCGACTCACCGTGACCCGATAGCGAGCGAATACGTTCACCCCATGCAATGACACCATCGCCTAGTCATTCACGTCTACGGTCACGCGAACGGTGGCGCGTTCGAACGATCCGTGTTCGTCCATACCGGTGCCCTGCTCCGAGCCACGCAAGACGTCTCGCGAAGCGTGGATCGGCGCACGCACGGGACGTCGGCGTCGCTCACCGATCCCAACCCAAAGAGAGAGCGCCTTCGACCTTTTTCTCCCAAGTCACCCCACCGTTCGGTGGCGTTAGCATCGCGACACTCGCGCCATCTCTCGCAATGCACCGCAACCACCACGACCGCCGCTGGCACTTAGCCACGCGGTGAAGCCGGATTACAGGAGACGCATGAGAGTCGCGCATCCCCACAACATCTCTGTACATAAAAGCACAGAAAGACTTGCGTGCATGTGTGCACACATGACAATGCACAGTTGTAAATCAATTAATTTAATTATGGGGTTTTACGTGCCGAAACCATGATCTGATTATGAGGCACACCGTAGTGGGGGACTCTGGAAATTTGGACCACCTGGGGTTCTTTAACGTGCACCTAAATCTAAGTACATGGGTGTTTTCGCATTTCGCCCCCATCGAAATGCGCCGGGATTAACGCACAGATGTATTACAGTCAACGAACGAAAATTTTTGGGCATGCCTGATAAGGATATATAACAGCGCATAAAAAACCAGGGTATGTGGTGGCGCCGCGAAGGCGTCCAAATTATCAGTAAAACTGCAATTTGGGCGAGTCATTGATTCATTTTAATATACAACAGGACACAAAAACCAGGACAGATAGGAAGAACAACACATACCACCAGTGCTGGTGGTGTGTGTCATTCTTCCTATCCGTCCTGGATTTTGTGTGCTGTTATATATTGAACGTTGTTGTGTGTGTCGTTCTTCCTATCTGTCCTGGTTTTTGTGTGCTGTTATATATTGAAATAAGAATCACTGACTCGCCCAAATCGCAGTTTTAGTGATAATTTGGACACCTTCGCGGCACCACCACATACCCCATGCTAACAATGTATAAGGACGTCTGAAATTTCGGATGCTGAAACCCTTTAATGTCCAATTTTTCAGACTTTGCTGTGACCGCAGGTTCATAATGGCACTGATTGAGGCCACCACCGCTGCCATTTTGATTATCTCACAGCCTGAAGCCAGTACTCTCGCTCACCAATCTGCTGGCAGCCGTAGCCAGCCGCAACCACCAGGACCAGGGCCACTGTGTTCTCTGCAATGCTTGGCTTAGCTGCTTCGACATTCGTTAACAAGCTTCCAGCTGTTCGGTGCCGTGTTTTTCATTCAAAGGAAAAACACTGTGAGCTATGCCAGCGGCTCTGTCTTTAGCATTCTCACCGGTGACTTAGGCCACTTTATAGTCGGATGCCGCGTGCGCGTCAGCCAGCATCGTTGGAGGCTGGCGATGCCAGGTTCGTCACGTTAGGGTGGTGTGAACACCAACCCCTCTACAGTGGAACCTCGGTCAAACGATTATGCATATGTTTTTCGGGTTGATACGTTTTTTTTTCCCCCCCCCCCCAATAATACGATTTAGTTGGATAATATGTTGGATGATATGATTTTCGGATGATATGCTATATTTTACGGTTCCAGTGAAGATCGTATCAACGAGATTCCACTGTATAGTTCAATGTGTGCACCGGGCCGTGCCGCCTAGGCGCATGCACATTTTATACGAAACTAGGAGTTTCAGGATGATATGAAACTGTGAACTTACTGCACGTACCACCACCTAGGATTTTTCTACCCTCCTAGGCCGCCGTCAGCCCATCTTGCTCGACGAGATGGACGAGACGTGGACACAGTGCATTCTGGGTGACGAGGCGGGCGCGAAATCCAGCATATCGCGTCTCGATGCTGGCTGCAGCCGGGGCACGCTGACTGACGCCGTAAACATCGGCCACCCCTTGCGCCGTACTATAGAGTGCTGCGCTTTCGCTGGCGTGGTGTCGCCGTGCCGAGCACGCTTGCACGTCAACGCTTCGTCAGACTATAAAGTGGCCTTTAGAAGGGTGGAAAGCATGGCAACGGTCTAAGAAGCATTTCGTAGTGCCAGTTCCTAAAGTCAGCTTTGCCGCAATGCAGCGATGTTGCACGGTCAGGCATGTGCAATTTATTGCGGCGAAGCATAACAAGAGTGGAAAGGGGCCACTGTTGGGGGACCTAGTATGTGTTCCTTAATTATACACACACAACCACCATCTCCTGTCACAGTACGAGTACCAAGACACCTAATAAGCATAGTGGCAGACCTTTAGAGCTATTTTGGAGGTGGCTGCGGTGATTTCGGCCCTTGAGGACTAAAAGGCATGCATTTGTTTTTTCGGACATATTTGCAGTCCCTAGGGAGTCCGAAAAATTCGATGTCTGTAGAACGACTGCATGGCCAGAAAGTGTGATGGTACAAACTTCGGGCTGTTAGGAAACAAATTTTGTGATGACGCCAACAGCTTATCTCAGCTGAGTCTATGAGCTTTCCGCCAAAAGCTTATCAACTTCGATTATAACCGAAGAGGAGACCTATAGGCTTCTGTGTACTGCATCGGTACCCCAAAGCGATACCGCTGCACAGCCACCGCAGGCAAGGTGCACTCGTATGAAAAGGGAGTGTGGCTGACGCAGAAATATTTTTTTTCCTTAAATGTTTAGGTCAGAATTTAGTGGTGCTGCTCTTACACAAGAATATATACAGTATTCTCTGTTATCGTTTGTGCCTACTGCAAATGTATTGATAATAAGAGACTGGGGACCTAAAGATGAAAAATAAATTATTTTAGAGCACTGCATTGCCACAATCTGAGAAAATAATACACAACCTCACGTGTTTTGGTTTAAAAGGACACTAAAGGCAAATATTAAGTCAACATGGACTGCTACAATAACATTCCAGAAACCTCGCAGCACTTCTTTCGTGCCAAGAATAGACTAGGTCCAGATAAAATCTGTCACGAGCAAGGCGGTGTGATGCTGCTTACATCACCATCGCGGCCGACTCTCTTTACGACCATCGGTGAGTAAAACGCACCCAAGAGCCGGCGCTACGGTTTCTTGCATAAAATGTGAAAGTGCAACTAGAAACCAAGCAAACTCATCACATGGATGCCACATTTTCTGCTGCTTGCAGTTAGTGAGAGCTTCGCAAGCCAGAAAAACTGGTGCAGCACTATGCGATACCGAAATTACCACAATATGAGTGCAGGCGGCGCAGGGTTGAGCGAAAACAAAGCCTTTTGACTACCCTTGTCGTACTAAAGGGTAACGTCAATTGAGTTCTTTTTTTATAAGAAACAAATAGAAGTGGATAAGTAGCATTTTCTTTGGGCTTATAATGCAATGCTATGATCTTTTTATCAGTACTAGTGACAGACTTATAATGGGCGTTACGATGTCAATGGGCTAGTATTAGTATGTCCTGGTAGTCTCAAATCGTGTCCCACATTTACCTCAGTTGCTTACTAAAGCGCTTTTCTCAATAATATTGACACCTTAGACATTTTCCAGCATTAATCCATCACTTTAGCTCGACTTAATATTTGCCTTCAGTGTCCCTTTAGTCTCTGCTTGAACCACTGTCACATAATCAATGTAGTACTCTTAAGCAATTGAAGTAGACAAGACATTAATACAGCAGTTTTTTGTGGAGTTCCTTGTAATAGAGCACATATCAGATGCACTAAGTTGGAATAATGGGGATTCTCTTGTCCCTCTACATGTTATTCCTGTGTCATGTTTTCAAATGTATAACAAATTGTTTGAGCATTTGTATTCAGAGTGATGAGCAAGGCTTTTGAAACTCAGTTGTTTTTATATCTCATAGTTGTTTCTATACTTTTCTGTTAGATTACGTCAGCTTGGCCAGACAGCATTCTGTCAGACCTCGAGATTGAAAATTGATTTTATATCATAGGATTCTAATATATTGCAAGAAGCCTTCAAATTTGTGCAATCTAGTGGCATTGAGGTTGAGCTAAGATGTTGCTGGTCATTTAATCGAGTGCTCTAGGATGCATAACTGAAGACATCTAATGCACTACATTTATAAAGTTTGCAGGGTGCTAATTTCCTAAAACAGCTTTCTCTCTCTCTCTTATTAAGCTTTAAATTTTTCATTATGCTCACTCCCTGCTTTTTTATAGTTTTTCTCCCCTCACTTTTATTAACAGCAAAGCTGTTTAAGCCAGCTGTAATTTGTGGTGCGTAGTCGTGGTAGCCAAGGCAACCCGGAGGATAAGGAGGAGAAGACCGCGGGGTAGTGCACACGGTCTCCTCCTCGCCAGCTCCCTGCCTTCCCGACCCCTGCCTCTCTTCTCTCCGTGGCACGCTGAGCCAGGAGGAAAAAAAAAAGGTGACGTTTGGCGTCGGCAAGCAGCAGCGTTCTTGGCACTGTGCCAACCTTGGTTAGCCTGCTTGTGTTTGTGGCATGCCAGGAATGCTGTCGCTCGTAGGCACCGACGCGTCCAGCGCTAGTCGCGCGAAATGTCGCCAACGCATTTGGCGTCGGAAAGCGACAGCGTTCTTGGCAGTGTACCAAACTTGGTTAGCCTGCCTGCGTTTGTGGCATGCCAGGAGGGCTGTCGCTCGTAGGCACCCACGCGTCCAGCGCTAGTCACGCTAAATGTCGCGAAAGGGAAGGTACCTCCGAAAAATGATCACTCGAGAATACCTTCCTACATGCTTAGTTAAGTTAAACCAAGTTGAGACCTAGCAGCAACCAAGTTCATACCTAGCAGTAGCAGCCAGTAAGCTTCGCTGTGCCTAAGCTTTGCACGACCGAGTGCAAACTTGCCTGATTTTTTTTTTCCTTTTTTCTTTATTTTTTCATTCTTTTTTGCATTTTTTACTTTGTGCAGGAAGCTGGAGCGGTGATGTTTTACCTCATTGACACTTCTGGTGATACTGACAAGTATGAAGAGTCACTTTGGCTTCCACAGTTGTTGCAAGAGTGCACAACTCGGCTCTCGGACAACCGCACCTATTTGAAGAGCATTGAGATCAGGCGGGAGTGGGCTTTGGCAGCCCACACTGTGCGCCAGTCAGTGCACATATTTCAGAATGTTGCACGTGCCTTCCGCAGCTTCCAGTGAGCATTATTCTTTCTTGTTTCTCCCCTGCCTTCCAGGTACTGCACAAGAACCACATGTGCGACTGTGGAATAATGTAACAGTTGCCAAAGTTTGAATTTAAACTCAAGTACAACTTCATTAGAAGAAACTGCAGTGGGTTTTGAAGAATTGGAATCCCGTATTTAATAATGGTAACACATTTAAAGGCTTGGCTGGCATATTGTTTTAGGCATGAAATGCTTCTTTGCCCCATTTAGGTTAGTTTCAAGGTGAAAATCCAGAGCCCACATATAATGTAATTGAGAATTTAAAAGTCAATGGAATCTATTGGAAGCCAACACCATTCACCTTCACCAATCATCTGAGTAAGGGAACACTGCTTGGTAGAAACACGGAGGGAGTGTGGAAAGCCTGCACCACAGCACAGCACACAGGTCTAACTTGTTTGCCATGTCACCTAAGACAATTTTCAATGCAAATTGTCTTGAATAAAGAGGGAAGAAGAACCTGACATCCTTGTATGCTCACCGCTTAGGTGCAACCCAATAACCCAATGGCATACAGCAGCATATTTTGCATAGGGTTGTCACATACACCGAAGCAGCCTCGCAAAGCCATGTCATGCACACATGTGTCTGGGAGACAACTGCAAGTACTAGTAAGACTTTGTAGATATAGGCAGTGTTGGCATCATTTAGAGCATGTTAAAATGGTATTTGTATGCAAATGACAAAGTAGGATAGAGACCGGATTTAAAGGAGTAGTCGTGTCACTATCGATTTTTTCACATAAACCGCAAGGGGCACATTAGGCACTGTTCGGTTTATGTACGTGCACAAACATTTCAGGTCTAATTATTCCTAAAACTATTTTATCTGAAGCTGTTTTTATGAAAAATTCTTATAAAAATTTTATGTGGAAAGTTGGCTTCTTCTCTAAAAGTAAAATGCACTCAATAAGCGTAGCGATGCCTGGAGTGACGCTGGCAACCATATGCTTGCCCCGTTTTTTTTTTTTTTTTTTTTTTTTTTTTTTCCGCTGTGGCACAGCCACTGATTTTTGCTTTTCTTGCTGTAATAGTGTGGCCTGACCACAGCATTTTGTTCCCGGTCATTTCGCGCATACTTAGGAAGCACGACGGGACACAACCATGACATGACACACACTCAGTAAACCTCGCAGTAAACAAGAGAAGGATGGATCTGTTTGTACAATTGATGGGCACTCTGGGTCGAGAGTATAGGGAAGCCCTAAGCATAAATGTGATCAAGCATTGCTTTAATTAAGTTCTGTAATAGAGCCAGAATTGTTACACTTACAATCTAGAGTAAATAAAGACAAATGAAAGTTAACTTCAGTTCTATGTCAAGCACTGTGGGAACGAGAGTACTCGCTTCAGCCGCCATGGGATATTATCGAACTCCCTTCACCAATAGCTCCATTGAACTCTCTTAGTGGAAGGAAGGGTGGTACCGAGTGCATCGCCTTCGAAATAAAGATGAAAAAGTTAAAAGGAATTTACGGGTGCCCGTGTGACACGGGCATGACACTTATATAGTAGTGAGCATAAGCATAAAATAGTTCCTTAGTTAAACATCCTTAGCATACTTTTTATAGGCCTTCTACTATGTAAGAATTGATATACAGGATGATTCAGCTAACTTTATCCCAAGGATTAAAACTATGCTGAAGGACTTTAGAAGGACATCACCAAATGCATGTTTTTGGCTTTTGTATGGAGCAAGTCACAGTATTTTTTATATTCTGCCTAATTGCACAAATACTCGAGAATAATTAATCAACAATGCAAGTATTAAAACAAGGGCAAAACTTTAAATGAGAAAGTTGTAGAGCGTTCTAGGAAACCTCTAATTCAGTAGCTTGCACCTTCCAACTTGTTACGTAATAATTTTTTCTGCATCTTATAGACCATTTCATAGGGCGAGGAGGAAAGGGCGGGCCAAGCCTTTCCTCCTCTCTGGCTTGTGCGAGCTGGCGTGGCGCGGCTTGAATGTGTTGCCGGCCGTTCGCTGCGGAACGATTTGGAGGTGTTTTAGATAGTTTTGAGTGCAATTTACGGGATGTCAGTTCTTACGAGGTTGTCGAACAACCACTGTGTAGCTTTTAGATGCAGCAGTAGCTACAGTATCTGGAAATTTCTCTTGGATGTGCAAAAATGCGACGCGTATCATCAGCCGCGATGTGTGTGTGTGTTGAGAACTATGTTGGATGTATTGGTTTTCACTCGACGAAGACTTGTTGTAAAACATTTGCATCAGCCACCGGCAACGTTCTCACGCATTTGAAGTCTAGTAAACTTCAAATCACTATGTCTACGTTAGCCTCCTGCAAGAGGCCGAAGGCTTTGCTCAACACAGCGAGCACTGCGATTCGCAAACCAACAGGATACACACAAGCTTCGATCGGCATTGCCTTTTTGCCCTGTAAGGCACAATATACAAAGGGGATCGCATAAAGAGAATCCAACAGCTATATGTAAGGACACAATTTCCGTAAGATGGGTGAATGCGTCTAGATGACTGAACTTACGAGACTGAAAGAAAAAAAAGAGTTTATATGTTCTCCTTTTGCGGCAAAATAAAACAGAACACGGAATAACGACGCAATAAGACTTTGAATGGTCGTGTCGCATGCTTGGACCACTTGGACCATGTGCTATATGGAGCAAAGAGATCTATAACACAGCGTTTAGTACTGCCTCGGACGCTCGTGTAGTCTGCAGCTGGTCGTTCGACCACTCAAAAAGTGTGATTCACACTGTACGGTAAGCGGTTATTATTAACCAAACTATTTTATTTGGGGGCGGAAACCTTGCCCAACAAACAAAGCAGTCGCCCACTATATCTACAGATAACAACTTGAACGCTTGTCAAAGTAAACAGCACAATTTATTCGCCAGCAGAACGGTACCCACGTTGTTAGGATCGTCAAATGTTTCGTAACTACTCGTTGCAGCTAAACCAGAGCTTAGAATTACAGTGCTGAGAATGCTGCAGTAAGGTAACATTTGTGAAACTAATTTTCACAAATACCTAACTGATATTCGAGGCTGATTGTAAGCACAAACGTGCACACCTCATGCTGGTTGTCTCCGTCCGCCCTAACGCCAGCAGAAACTCCAGCCGCTCAATTACTTCAGACTTAAATTCCTTCACTACGCCTCACAGGACCATTCCCCACATATAAGACGCTAATGCATGCTAAATAGACTGCGGGAGAGTGAATAAATTCACCAGAAACTGCCGCCGAGTGTATACCACAGCATACATACATACACAGCATACGGGCGTTCGCGCAAGCCAGCATGCCAACTGCCCATAGATGGCGCCACTGCCTACGTAATGGCGGCACCCATGATAAAACGGTCTACAGAAAGCCCACAAAATATTTAAAAAAAGGCATGTGACATGCCCACTTGTGCACCGCCACGATTGCAGTGCTTTCAAACGTGCTGTGCATGAACAAACAGCGCATTTAACCTGGTGTGATGCCTGATCTGCTTATCGCTAACATGAACCGCCGCGAAGAGAGCACATCACTGGAGTAAATCAAGTAGTCAACACCTCTGTCGCTGCTGCCCTGTCACCTTTTTAAGCAGCAGCATCCACTGTTCATTCATATGTGGCACGTTTAAGAACACTGCAATCGCGATGCGCAAGTGGGCTTGTCACGTGCGTCGTCTTTTTATTTCGCGGGCTTTCTTTAGGATACAGAGAAAGTGATAACGTAGCAAGCAGGAAGTTCAAACGAAGCTGCTTAATTAGGTGTTTTCTGGAGCGGTCTACAACTTTCTCATTAGAAGTTTTGCCTTAAATTTAATACTTGCGAAGTGATATTTCATGTTCGAATCAGTATGTTTTGTCCAGGCCGTTTGTCCGGGAAGCTGGGGTGCTGCAGGGTGGCATGCTTGGCTGTGCCCTTTTTATTGTAAGGGTGAATTCCTCATGCTCATCAGTTTCACAGAGTTTGTTTTGTTCTGTATACTTTGATGATGTGCAGTTGGGGTTTGAGTCGTGTGGCCTCACTGTCTGTGAGCGACCCCTTCAGCTTGGTCTGAGCAGAGTACCAAAGTGGGCTAATGAGTGTGATTTTAGGCTGAATCCTCAGAAAAACTCCTGCACCTTTCTTACAAAAAAGAGGGGCCTGGTCCAGGGGCCCAGTGGTGAGTCGCATGGACAGTGCATACGTCAGAACGTGACACACAAGTTTTTAGGCGTCATACTTGGCTTAAAACTGTCCTTCAAAGCCCACATCGGGTGTCCTGGAAACGGGTGCATTGGAAAAGGGTGCCTTAGGTATGGGTGCCTAAAAACAGTGGAACATTCTTAGGATTCTGTTGCGCACTGCATGGGGTGGTGACAGGAAGTGGCTCGTTAGCGTGTACAAGAGCCTTGTACGTTGACGCTTGGACTGCGGTGCCATGGTTCATCAGTCTGCTACTTGAGTGCCTTGAAGATGCTGGATCTGGTTCAGCATTTGGGTGTCTGTTTGGCCACGGGTGCCTTTTCAAGTCCAAAATGAAGTCTTATATGTATAATTGAATAAATGGTCACTCCAAAGAACGTACATATCAGCTTCACGTATTTCCTCAATGTGCATGCCAACAGGGAACATTCTTGTTACACAACTGTTAACAATTGGATGTGTGCTGCGCTTTTGTATAACCAACCCTCAGTGATACAGCCTTTTTCACTATGTGTGTGGACGCTTCACGAAGAAATGGGTGTATCACTTAACGAACACCACCCAATGTCTTCAGAAGCTGCTACCACTTAGGCCATGCCAGCTAGTAGAATGCGACACATCGTTTATCAGTCACAAAAAATGCTCCAGAGGCACTCGTTCGAATGTATTTTTGGGAACTTCAGTCGAAGTACTCTTGCAGATGCATTAAAGTCACATGCTGTCATATCTTATGCAGCTGTTGGTCCATCCTTCTCGAAATCTGACGTAATGTACCCCCAAACAAATATCTTTACTGCCAAGGCCTATGCAGTACTGTTAGCGGTAAAACACAATTAACAAATTTAAAGTATAAAAAACTATATTTATTGCAACGTGTTGTGAAAGCTTTGGCAGCACAAAAATCCTGTAATTACTGACATTCTGAATGCAAACAGAATGCAAGAACTTCAAAGGGCTTAGACTCCAAGAATGCCAGTTGGCCAAATACAGTACAATCCTGCTGCATTCCCTTGTAGCTCAGATGCAGCTCTGTAACCTAGGATTCAGGCAATCAGCTAGAACATTTTCATAGAATGAGTTGTCGTGTGCTGTTTTGACTGCAGGCCTTTGTACCATGTCTCGGCAGTGACTGCTAGCAGCAAAGGACTTCTTTACACAAGAGAAGTATTGAATACAGTGAAACCTTGTTGATGAGATTCTGCGTAATACGTTTTTCGGGATTATACTTTTTTTTTTTTTTTCGTTTCCCGGCCAATGTGTTTTCATGCAGTGGATACGATCACGTTTTCCCCTGAAATTGGATGATACGACTACGAACTGGTATTTCCGAAACTTGAAGCTTTATATTCAAGTGTACCAGATTAAATTACTTTCCAACGACCCACGAACAATGTGTTAAGAGCCGGCAACACGCGGAAACACACGCACTGCGTGCCGTGGGAGGGATCAGTCCTGGACCAATTTAAATTTCCGCACACCCCATCGGGGAACTGGTGTCATGCGGACCCGCCCGACCGCTATTTAGTCACTCGTAGTATTGTCTGCTGGTATCGGCTTTCACTCGCGCTTGTTTTGATTGGCTTTTCAGGCGAGATATTCATGCGGTCACGTGGCTGAATGAAGCGTCTGCCCTTGTCCACCAGTCGTATCGCTCATTTTCTCACGCTGCTCTACCGTGTTCCTTTAATTCTTGGCCTCGTGGTGCCGTTGCCTCTGCAGCTATGTCAAGGAAGCGCAAGGCGCTGACTTTGAAAGAAAAACTAGCAGTTAAGTGAGGAAACGGCGGCTTTGTTTTTTTATCTTTTAAAAGAACGTGTTTAAAGACTTTGAAAAAAAAAATAAAGTTCAGCAAAAACTGACGAGCTATTTTAAGGTTGCTCAATAAAAGTGTGTTGGCTGCGGTTCGTGTGATGTCGCGTGATGCTGCTCTGCGCACGTTATGCGAAGCAGTATCACTCAATGCCACAGGAAGCTTTGCTATAGTCTGATATAAGTCAAGAGAAATGCGGCTTTTCCCCGTCAAAGGACCTCCTTCCACCCAATGGTGTCGCTGCATGAATAAGACGTCGCGGCCGACCGCCTTACACCTTCGAGTAGCGTTGTTGGAGCCAGGTCTCTCTGAGTGCAACCGCACGCATAAGTAGTTCTGAAGGACGCATTTTTATTGAGCGAAAATAAAATGTAAGCTCAAATTCTTTATTTGCCCGTTACTACACATGAGGTGAAAGGGCTTATTTGTCAATTGGAGCAGTGAGTTGAATTCCAGTAAACTGCAGCGGCGGCTGTTTCCCGATGGCTCCGAGCAGTGACGCAGAAGACGAAACGCCAGAGCGATTATCGTTGCTGAGTGTGTTAAAAACACTGCTCGCAACACACAAATGAGGCTTTTCATGGAATTCATCTTGGGATATGACTGAACGGCACTAAAGTCTGCTTGAGAGAGCACGATCTCACTGACGACGCCGATGGGTAGACGCGAACAGCGGAGGTGATCATTTTGATAATACTCCGTAAGCGCGGAAGAATGCACTCTTTTTTTTTCTTCTTCTCCTTTTTTTTTTTTTTTTCATGACCGCGGCGCGAAAGAAACGGGTCATCGGCCGCGACGTCTTTTTTTTTTTTCGCGACAGCGACGTGATAGACACGTTGACACAGCGACCCCATTAGCTGGAAGGGGGTCCTTTGATGGAGAAAAGTCGCATTTCTCTTTACTTGTATCGGACTATAGCGAGTTTTTCACCAAGTAAGCCTGTTTTCTTACGTTTTGAGGCTTGCTTTGGATGATACGATTTTTGGATGGTACATTTTATTTTCTGGTTCCCGCGAAGATCGTATCAACGCGGTTCCACTATAACACACTTTTTTTTTCAACAGGGCACACTTGAGCTCGGGGATTCCTGCACTGCAGAAGGCATTGTCACGCATTCATGTCGACGTGAACAAGCTCACAGCTGTGATGAAGGTTGTGCATGACAGGCAAGTCACTTTGTCCTTAGTGGCATTGCTTCTCTAGCAGTGAGTAAATATGGTAAGGGAAACAAGTGAAAACTCGGGCAAGAAAATTTTCAAGAAAAATGTGGCATTTCTTGAAGCATGTCTTTAACAGATTTCTGCCTGTTTGTCATTGTTCATGGTTGGCTGTCATTTGAAACTAAAGCAACTTCTTAATTTGCAGAGATTTGGTTCTCAGCCTGCTCTTTTTCTTATTGTTATACATTGACTGTCACCTGGCACTTCATTTGTGTGTGCCTGCACCAGTTGTCCACTTTCGTGTTCGTACCTAATGTCCAAGACCACACCTTAGTAGAACTTGAATCTAAAAGCTGATGTTCATACTGTCTAATGAAGTGCACGTTCACGATTATACTCTTAAGCACACTAACATTTTTTTTCAGTTTCTTATATTTTTTTACTTCAAGTTATGTGCAATACTCTTTGGTTCTATGAGTGTGCTGTTGCTGCCTTCTTACTGTATTTGCATTCATGCTCTCATACTTTTATTATTTATAAAACAGCACTCTTGCACCAATGGCATCTCTCATAGCCTAGGTGTTGGTTTGGGCCTATTCAATCAGTCAATCAATGCCCAAGCCTTTAAGACACTCTTTTGAACATCATTCATTGTAGTGTCTGCATGCTTGTGCACATACATAAGCCTTCTGTAGTTCACGGACCACCGGCCGACGGCGAGATCTGCCTCTCGCACGGCACAAAGGAGTTCCCTGCGGCACAGTGACGTGACCACTCGGTGACTGAGGAGTGGTCGCGGCTACACTCTGGCATCGCCGGCAGCTTCACCGCTGCTAATCACTCGCCACCGATATCGTCGCTAGGCCTTTTCAGTTCACTTCGAATCTGTAGCAGACGGCGCTTCAGAACGAACCGCCGACGCTCCCAAGCAGCAATGTTTTGTTACCGTCGTTGCCGATTTACCCTCTCCTCGCAATAATTTCACACGCTGAAGAAAACATGCTGATATTTGCGGCGCCACCAGCTGCGATGCGAGCATGGCCGAGCCGCGGTTCGCTCTCCGCCGTCGGTAGCCATGCACTGCAGCTGAGCTTCACTTGTATCGGAACTCTCATTATTGTTAAACGTTTCACCGTGGACATAGTTTTTAATAAAGTGAACATTACGCGTCACTTTACTCTCGCGGACATAATTTTGCCTGGAATAGAAGCTGCATAACCAATGTTCGCGTCGCCGGTCGCGGCGACGCGCCGGTGCAGCGTCGATGCGCTTTCTGTAGTTCTTTTGGTGGTTTTGAGTAACGGTGGTGTTGAGGCCTGAGAGAGGTCAGGCTTTTTTTACTGTAGCAGCTACACGCTTAATACACCCGATAGTGCTTCATCATTGGGCTGCATTGTTCCTGAGCTATGCCAAGCTCAAGGATGACATCAGTCCTTAGATTCAGTTGTCCTGTGCCCTGAACATGGAACAAAATGTAGGAATGCATATCATTAGTGCAAAATTAACATGTTTAGTTTCCTTTGTTTCTTTTCTTAATAATAGCTACTGAGCACAATTGACCTTACATGCTTATACTAATAAAACCGGCTTCATTAAAATGGCATTACGTCTATCTCTCTCTCTTTGTCCTTTTTATTACCTTACCTCTCTCCCCCTCCCCCCTACCCAATATCATTCTTACAGTGCCTTGACATGTGACTTTCTAGTTTGCTTATCTTTACGTATGAATGTTGCTAACAGCCTGAAGTCTTTTTTCATCAAGCCTAAAGACAATGCAAAAATTTAAGTCATTCTTCTGTCATTCTTTTTTAGCTACACAACAGATGTGGAATACCTAAAGCATTGGAAGAAAAGCAAAGGTCAGTCAAAGCCACAAAGCCATTAATTCAGGTTAGGAGAGTCTGTTAGTCAAACTATAAATCATCCCCACGCTCAAAGTTATGCGTCTTTTCAGGTGGGTTGTACAGCTTCATTAATACGAATGAGCACTGAACCCAATTTTCTCATTAAGAAACTGGTTTGAGACATAGTAAGTAAACCCCTTGGTTTGCTAGGTCACATTAACGTGAACATCTGAGCCAAATTGTACACCTCTGCAGTGGAGCATAACACACACTATTTCACTCAAATTGCTGCTTGCCCTTCCTTGCATACTTAAATACCTGTCATCTTTTAGGTACTCATATGACATTATGTACAACCCAGCAGCTTATTGTCCAGTTATGCCACGTTCCTTCACACTCCTTCACATGTCTTGAGCAGTCATTTCCAGCTGACGAACAGTGAGCAAGGTGGCATAAGTGTGGCATAAAAATCATAGAAAGTGAATGCAAAAGAACAAAAAGGCAAACCATAGCAACACACACTGCCATGAAACGTGTGCGTAATCCTGAATGACACCGAGATACCCGAGGCATTCCGTACACTAGAACAAATATTGACAAGCTTTATTAGCAGGTAAATGCATAATTAGAAATGCAATAGCATTCTTCAAAGTGCTCGAATGTTACTATGCATAGTTAGAAGCACCGTTTTAATCTTCTCATAAGAAGTGGACAAGGTCATGGATTTCTGCACGGGCGGCTCTCCTGCAGTAGGAGCTCTCTGTCCTCTTTCATTGCACCAAGCTTTAGCTTTCACTATGCCACACAGTTTTAGTGTGATAGGAAAGGTGAAAGGGAGCAGCAAAATCGTCATCGATACTTGTGGGGATGCGCGACTCTCGCGCGTTCCCTGCTGTTGTTTTCTCCGCATAGCTCGCGTCTCCTGTAGTCTGGCTTCTCCGCGTGGCTAAGCGCTGGAGGCGGTCGTAGTGGTTGCGGCGCGTTGCGAGAGATGGCGCAAGTGTCGCGATGCTAATGCCACCGAACGGCGGGGTGACTTGGGAGAAAAAGCTCTTTGGCTTGGGATCGGCGACCCACACGCATGAACGCTTCGTGCGTGCACCGGCCCGCTTCGCGGGACCGTCTCGCGAGGCTGAGAGCAGGACACCGGTATGGACGAACACGGATCGTTCGAAAGCACTACCGTTCGCGTGACCGTACACGTGAACGACTAGGCGATGGTGTCATAGCATGGGGTGAACATATTCATATATGCTCGCTATCCGGTCGCGGTGAGTCGGACTTCCTTGATTTGTCGCGCGCCAATCTGCATGTTCTATTGGTAGTAATTCGGCTAGCATGTATTAGTTTATGAAAGGTGCAATAAATGCCCTTTTGATTGTTTGCACTCCTGTGTTGTCGTTCCTTTGTCCCAAGAGCACATGTGAGACCCCACAATACGCAAGCCAGTGCTGGCAGAGTGGCAGAGATAACTTGTGGGGCCTCACACATGCTCTTGGGACAAAGGAATGACAACACAGTAGTGCAAACAATCAAAAGGGCATTTATTGCACCTTTCATACACTAATACACACTAGCTGAATTACTACCAATAGAACATTCACATGGGCGCGCGACAAATCAAGGAAGTCTGACTCACCGTGACCCGACAGCGAGCGAATATGTTCACCCCATGCTGTGACACCATCGCCTAGTCGTTCACGTGTACGGTCACGCGAACGGTGGCGCGTTAGAACGATCCGTGTTCGTCCATACCGGTGTCCTGCTCTAAGCCTCGCGAAATGTTCGTGCACGTTGGTCGCCGATCCCAAACCAAAGAGGAACAGCCTTCTCCCTTTTGCGCCCACCTTACCCCCCGCCGTCAGGTGGCGTTAGCAGCACAACCCTAGCACCATCTCTCGTAATACGCTGCAACTCCGCCATCGTAAAGCTACACGGCAAAGCCGGATTACGGGAGCCATGCGGGGAAAACAACATCAGGGGACGCGTGAGAGTCGCGCGTCCCCACATACTCAAACATGTGTATCAAATTATGTGTCATGCGAGAAGTTAAAATGAAAGTCTAGCAGAGTGACACAACAATGGATGTATTCTATGAGAAATGAAGAAAGAAGAAAAGCTTTGGAGAATCATATTTTATGCGTCATAGCTCTGCTGATGCAAAGAACTCTATGGAAATTCCTGCAGGAGGAAATTTCAGTAGTCGTGGATACCTGTTCATGCCCAAATCATTTTTTTTTTCAACTTCATTTAAAGGTGTTTCAGGACCAGTTTATGTTAGTGTTTTTTTTACTCTGCTGTATTGTTCTTCTGCACAGTGGATGATAGTCAAAGGAATACATTCTGTGGATAGCTGCAGAGTTTTACAGAGCAGTGGTTCTGATGGTATTCCAGGTGCCACCTAGTGGCTGCCCCACCCAATCAAAATTAACAGTGAATGTCTGTACCTGGTTTGGCACATATCAATGGCTCGGTGTTTATCATAGTGCTGGTTGCATAGCTGGTTTGTGTTCAAATTGGCCCAGCATTTTCAGTTGCCATTCCACTTTCTTTATCCCCCCCCCCTTTTTTTTTAACCACTGCAGCTAAAGACCAACCAGAACAAAGTAGTTTGTTTTGACAATACCAACTGTTCATTTTTCAGAATTTAGGCCATTGTAATTTCTTTTGGGTACCTGTGTTCTCTTTGTTTTGTCTGTGCTTTTATAAACAGCTCTAGCTCCACCACCAGAGTGTCTGTAATAAATGACTAAATAATTAAAAATTTTTTATGTTGCTTGTGCAATTGGTTCAGTGCTCTGTATCAAGTTAAGTGTGCTTTTATGATGTCTCTACAGGTGGATCTTCGGCTGATACAGGCAGTTTGCTTAAACAATGGTCTGTTTGTGATGATCTGCTCAGCGATGTTTACAACCTGGTATGTCGGTTTGATTTCAAATTAAACAGACTTGAAGCAGAGCATGCCTCTGCCCCATATTCAGAGTGAAGAGCTTGAAGGGATACCACCTTAAGTACCTAGTAACTGTATACTAGTACATTATAATTATTACATGATACTATTTCTGCAAGTTACATCTTTTTAAAATTATGAGAAGTATTATTTGGCCCACAGCTTAAGTATTGTGATAATTCCCATTATATTTCTTGTTTGTGTAACTTCCTTTCAAGCTTTCGATTCTGGGGAAAAAAGTGTGGATGCTTATTTGTGCCAGTAATTACATGGTTTGTGTGCTCTTCTAGATGTTTTGCTTCTTAATTACCTAGCGTCTTAGATGTAAACAATCCAATTTGTGGCAAAATAATTGCATACAGTGCAGTCCACATTTAACGATATATCGGTTATAACGATGAGTCGAGCTAAGAGTATCAACTTATGCATTACGGCTATGAGAAAAAAACCCATATATAACGATATGTTATTCACCGCATATCGAATATAATGATTGAAATTTTGCTTCTGGGCGGTGTTTTTCATGCAGAATAATCGTGAAAATTACGTTCCTACGTTGCCCTTAACCGAGACCGGGGCGACAAGTTTGGCTACGCTAGTTCGTATCTGCCGCCATTACCGCGCAGTGCATCCCGGCCGCGCGCCGATTGTGAAAGCCATAGTTTCTCACTATAACACCTAGAGGGTAATCTGGCTCCACCGTCTATGCGAGTTTCTTAAAGGGCGCCGTGCCCTCATGGGAATGATGGGATATGTGTCTGCAAGGCTTGTGTTGGCTGGTGTTGAACAAGGCTTCGTCTAAAACGTGGATATGGCTACACAAATTATGCGTTCTTAAAGTAAAATCTACATAAAAGGCTTTCATTCACCCATATTACATCTCAGTAAAGTTTACTCACCTACAATACAGGATCAAGCGAAGAAAAGCAAGAACAGACGACAAGTTGTTCCAAGGCAAGCGAGAATCTTGTCGTCTGCCCTCCAACTTTAGCGGCCAGCTGATACTTTTTACGTTTCATATAATTGTGCATCCAATAGTAAGTCCTCAAAATTAAACAAAACATGTTTTTGTATAATAATAAAGTTAAAGCAGTTTTTTACATGCTGTTTTAGCAGGAAATGAATCATTGTAACAGACGGAACGGTGCTAGCCAGGAGCGTCTTCAAGGCTTTCTTGGCTCTCCGAGAACGATGCCAATCGGAAATCACAATATACCGGCATTCCCATGACTACCACAGCGCAGCAGCGCCAGATTTCCCTCTAGGTAATATAGTGAGAAACTCTGTGGTGAAAGCCATGGAGAGCATCTCAAGTTGGTGCAGCATGCACAAGATGGCGCCAGCTGCTTCGCCCCTGCATCACCGGCAGTCGCGTGAGGAGAGGGCGGAAGAAAGGCGATAAGCGAAGGCGATAAGCGAAGGCGATAAGCGAAGGCAACGCCTTCTCTGATGAGGGGTGCCTGCGCTCCCTGCCGCGCTTTCTCTCAACGAGCGTTGCGCCCCTTGAGACGAAACTGATTTTGCAAGAGGGGGGAGAAATCGATAAGCAAGCGGCGCCTGCGCGGCCTACGCTCCCTTTACAATCTCCCTCTCGCTGTGAGCGCGAAAATGCACCTCGGAAGCAGCGGGAGGTGCGCCTGACTCACCGCGAATCTTACCATCGCTCAATAAAAGTTTCCATCCATCCATCCATCTGACAAAGTGCAAAGCTGCGTCTCTCGAGACGAAGCTGCAAATTTTGCAAAACTCAAAGTACGAGCTCGCGCAGTGGATGATATCGACGATTATGAAAACCGGGAGCGCCACGATCATGAAGGCTAGAAGCAGTGTCCATGCTGATCAACGGAAAAGACGGGCTTCGTGCGCCACGACGAAACGCCCATGGGCGAAACCAGCACGGTGGTGTCCGAACTCTGGGAGTACGTAGCTACTGACAATGAAATAGGTGGTGCTTCGATGGAGGAGCTTCTGAGTGCAAATAGTGCTGCCTCGTTCTGCGAAGAGAACTCCGAGGGGGCGATTGTTGTCGATTGTTGTGTGACGGAGGCCACGGCAGCAGTGACGATAAGATTGACAATGGCCCCGAGGTTCAACCAAAGTGCGATGTCGTCGATCGAGTCGCTCATTGAATTCATGCATGCTAAATTATAGCCGCCAGTGTTAACGCAGCAGATGGACGTGATGCACACGGCGGTTGTGAATCCGAAACTTCTGCGAAAGCAAGTGCAGATTTAAATTTCAGCGTGCCTAACGATTGAGACGCTATTTAGAGGTATAAATAAAAATTTTATTTTTCACGGCCTACTTTCTACAATGTCAATTTTTTTATCGCAAGTGGCAGTTTCGGTTTCTGGACTGCAAAGGTATATTCGGCATTTTTTTTTTTTGGCAGTCCAGATATAGCGATTATCGGTTATAACGATCGGATTTCTCATTTTTCTCAATATCGTTATAAGTGGACTGCACTGTCTACTGTAAGTGCCGTGAAACATTTTTGTGGAGAGCTTGTCATCCTCCTCCCAAACGTAATGAAAATTTGATGAACAATTTATCTTTAACCCTGTTGCTTATAAACGGGAAATCCAAGAGATTGTTAGCCATCAGTGTTACCTATAGTATCTCATGAATTTGTTTTCAAGTGAGTTTACTTATAAAAGGCAGAAAAGTCAGCCTGTGCTAGCTTACTGTGACCTGCTGCTCTGCTTTTGGAAAGAGGGACTTGGAAAGATTATCCCCATGCTAAGAGCTATGTCTAGCAGCGCCTCTATGTTGGCTGTGTGAGAGGTGTCTGTCCACAGCCAAGTGTATTCCGCACTTTACTCATAGTTAAAATTCCAAACCGTATTTTTTTTTTTTTTAAGCATGAAGGTGGTATAACATATAATTAAGAATCCCACCATATCTATGCTGGCATGCTAGGGCAAGACCACATGTCAGGGAGCGGTATAGTAGGGTAACACTCCAGAATAAATGCCTTCAGATCATCAACTTCGTTTGATTTGCTTTAGGTATCTGCGAACAGAATTGTTTTGTTTATTTATGTGCTAAAATGTGGCCAGTTCCTAGCAGAAGTGCTTTGATTTTGTACATTGGTCAATTTGGACTGGGGCATCGTTGGGACAGTCTGGCCTTTCTTTTTCAAGCGCAAGAAAGTTGAGTCCTGCTTCAACAAGTTCAACAAGCTATGCACCATCCTTGAGGAGAGTCAGAGGACCCCATATGGCCAGTGTACACCATTGGAAATTCTTGATGACATGTGAGCTTGCATTTATGAGAAGCATTTTCATTTCTTCTGCTCTTTGTCTTTCTTTGTTCAAGAAAGAAACATTGTTTTTTTTTTTCTTTCACCAGCGTGGCTCGAGTGTTGCAACTTTACGAGAAAGGCAAACAGAAAAGAGGTATGTTGTATAAATCACTTCTTTTGTAGGAAGATAGAAAAAAAAAAGAATGCACACATTACTTTTCGTGGCTTAGTTTTAATGCTAGATTTAATTTTCTTTAGCTTTACAAAAAAAAAAAGAAAGGGCAATTTCTTCTGCACGTCTAAGACACAGTGCTTTGCTACCGCGAAGTTACACTTGTGTAATTATCTCTCCCCCCTCCCCTCTCTTTTAGGAATGTACAGTCATTATGTTTAGAAAAAAAAAAGCAATTCTATGTGATTTGAAAAATTGCATTCTTGGACCTGCATAATGACCGCAGCCCTGCATAAATGTTTCTAGTGCATAATTCAGCATTCAACACCTTTCTTTTTAAAGCCCATACATAAATATTATATCAAGCGAAGGAGCAAATGCACTTTTTTTTTTTTTTTGTGAGGAGGAATTGTTGATTTCGAATCACTGTTGGAGGTTGCTTTCTTCTAATCTTGCCTAGTTCCTCATGCCCTTGGTCAAGTTCTGTTTAGATGGCTTGTATTCTATTTTGCTTCATTTCATTATTGCTTGAAAGTGTGGTAGCTTGGTGCACTTTAAAAGTGAATGTTTTTTTACGGATAAGCTTCAGTTGGTTGTTGGCATACATCCTGTCTGTTTGTGTTGTCCTCGTCCTGTGCTACTCTTAATCATTTAATATGAACAACCAGCTAGCTCAAACTGAAATATTTTTCACACCGAAGACATACAGTACTGATATACCATATTTACTCACGTAATGAACGCACCCCCCACTTTTCCAATGAAGTGTGTTTTTTCTTTTCCTAGCATAATGAACGCACCCTGAACTTGCTGCCGTGAAGTAGGAGAGACACAGTACGATTCGGCGGTGGCGCACCGACGGGGGGGGAGAGTTTGGGGGTTGTAACCCCCCCCCCCTGAGGCCAACTTAACCCCCCCTTTTGTTTAACCCATTTTCTTTCCTTGCGCATTTGAGTACTGCAACTGAGATGTAAGACGTGCACTCGTCTGCACACTCGCAAAAAGCGAATTTTTTTTACAATTTCCCGTGAAGAAATTGGAATCAGCTGCTGTTTAGATGGTATTGGCAAACTGTCAACCCCCCCCTGGCAGAGATCCTGGGTGCGCTAACGCGATTCGGCATCTGATATGGCATCTGATATGGCATCTGATATGGGCATCGGGCGGGTACGATTGTATTGGACACCGAATCGTACCGTGTGTCTCCTACTTTTATTACGATAGCAATTATATGGACACTCCAGGCGTATTTTTGCCATCAGCGCCGACGATCGTGCCTCAATCTCCCGCGGTCGAGGGAGGAAAGCAGGCAGGAAACGCGCCGTATTCCGTCACGCGCTTAGCGCCGGGGGGGAGTGGGGGGCGGCGCAGCAACTGCGCATTGCGCAGCCACGTGCACCTTATCTTGAAAGCGATCTGTGTCGGGGGCTGAGTCTCAGTGCGACGGTGGCTTATACCTTTGTGCGTGCTCCGTCCTCGCTGCTCAGCTTGCGTTGAAGCAATACCCAGCACGAAGGTCACTTTGCTCGGTGTTGCTGGTGTGTTTCCTCACGCCAACGTTTTGATAGTGAGTGTCCGCAGTCAACAAGTATGATGGGTTCATGTTTGCCTGTGCGCACTGACAACATGCTTGTCAATTTACATAGTTCGTGAATGTTTGCAAGTTTGTATGGCCAAAAAAATTATGCTTACTTCGTATAGCTGTCTACGCATTTGCTATCGCAGTCAGTATCGCAGTCAGTTCAAAACTTTATTCTCGGTACTGGGAGTGATGGGTTCGGCGACCCCGCCAGGATGGCCCTCAGTCGGTGCTGAAGGCGACCTCTTGGGCTCGCGCTGTGACCCGGGCTTGTACTTCCGGATCAGAGCTGGACAGCAGGGTCTCCCACTTTTGCAAGCCTATGAGCTGTGGAGATGGGTTTGCACAAGGCTTACCCTACGAGCGACGGTCAGGAAAGGGCACGACGCTCCTCCACTCCGGAACGCACAAAGGCGCTACGGCAGGGTTCGTCGACTCTCCGACACGGCGCAGAGAAGGCTCCAGAGTCAGATCGCCAACAAACACGAGTTTATTCACCCAAGATACAGCACAGTGCGACAGTCGCGGCACTTACGGGCCAAGGCTCGCCGTAAGACTGATCGAGTACGCGGGCCCGCTGCGCTAGGGCTAACCAAGTAGCGGTCTGCCAAGCGCAAGAACGAGGAGTTGCGAAAACAAAGGTCTCATGTAACCACCTCATTGCGGGTGTGTGAGCGTCTGCTGTGGTGAGGAAGTGCTCAGCAGACGAGAGCTCGGGTGGAGAGGGTGCCTGGAAGCCGCCACCGGGCAGGCCAATCAGGGCGCGTCCCGGTGACATGTTCACGCGGGGCAAGTCCAATCCCGAGCGGGAGAAGCACGGTTTGCGCGGGAAAGTAGGTCCGGCACGCTAGCCATGTCCTCCATGTTGCCGTTACGGCGGCGGTTCCCGGAGATCGATCTAAGCGCCACGCGCGAGCTGGGGGACGAAGCACGGGAAGGCTCCTCGATCCCCACAAAGCTTCTGGAGTTCTTCGGGTGGTGGGTCTGCGGGGCAGTTCCAAAAGATGTATTTCATCGTGGCTCTCTGGCCATACTTTGAGTAATCGGGTTTGAATTCGTCTGGGTTGATGTGGTGCATTCTGACCGGGTGTGGAAGAGCATTGGTTTGGAGTTGTCTCCTTTTAACCTCTTGAGCTTTGGTGAGACTTTTGTGAGGTGGCGGTAGCGTTTGTCTAGCTAATTTACAGTATTGGGTGATTTCCTGGTAACTGATGAGAAGTATTCAAGCCATTAGACTGGGAAGACTTAGGAGTGAGGATCAATGGTGAATATCTCAGCAACCTTCGGTTTGCAGATAACATTGTCCTATTCAGTAACAATGGGAATGAATTACAACAAATGATTGAGGACCTTAACCGAGAAAGTGTAAGAGTAGGGTTGAAGATTAATATGCAGAAACAAAGGTGATGTTCAAAAGCCTGGCAAGAGAACAAAAATTCGGGATTGCCAGTCAGCCTATAGAGTCTGTAAAGGAGTACGTTTGTCTAGGTCAATTAATCACAAGGGACTCTGATCATTAGAAAGAAATTTACAGAAGAATAAAATTGGGTTGGAGTGCACATGGCAGGCATTGCCAAATCCTCACTGGGAGCTTACCACTGTCGTTGAAAAGAAAAGTGTACAGTCATTGCCTTCTACTGGTGCTAACATATGGGGCAGAAACTTGGCGGTTAACAAAGAAGCTCGAGAACAAGTCAAGGACTGCACTAAGAGCGATGGAACGAAAAATGTTAGGCCCAACGTCAGGATGACAGGATGAGAGCGGTCTGGATCAGAGAGCAAACTGGGATAGCCAATATTCCAATGGACATTAAGAGAAAGAAATGGAACTGGGCAGGCCATGTAATGCGTAGGATAGATAACCGATGGACCATTAGAGTTACAGCAGAATGGGTACCAAGAGAAGGGAAGCGCAGTCGAGGACGGCATAAAACTAGGTGCGTTGATGAAATTAGGAAATTTGCAGGTGGAAACTAGAATCAGCTAACGCAAGACAGCAGTAATTGGAGATCGCGGGGAGAGGCCTTCGTCCTGCAGTGGACATAAAAATAGGCTGATGATGAGACCTTCCTCTGTGCGTTCCGGACTCAAGTCGTTGCTTACGGCTCGGCCGATAGATCCTCGATAAAGTGAGCTAGAAGAGGGTAGTGGGCTCACGCGCCGTTCGGCACCATCCATTGCGGTGATGCCGGTCATGTCGCAGGATTGTGCTTCGGCGCGCCTCTGCAACGCGGTGCTACTGCCGCCTTCAATGTAGCGAGTGTTGGGGCCTCTCCGCAGTGGGCAGTTGCCTTTGGTGTGTGTGGAGTTTTGTTTCTTTCGAGAACCCGTCACGCGCTGCGACCTTTATCTGCTGAAAGTTTTACTGCGGATAGTGATGTGACCTGACAACTAGTGACTGTCTTGCGCGACCATAATGCCACCCCCACGGCAAAACAATTGTTTTGCGCCAGGCTGTCGCACCGGTTACGTCTACGTGAAGGGCGGCACGAAGCCGTCTTTGTTTGGCGTTCGAAAGGATGCAGCCCTCAGGAAGCAATGGGAAAAGAATGTGCATCGAGCGGACAAAGCTCTGGACGACACATGTGCGATCTGTGAACTGCACTTTGAGCCGCAGTATATTCTGCGGGACTACGTGTGCATAATTGAAGGGAAGGAAGTGCGTGCTGCATGTGGAAAACCTTGCCTGAGAGAAGATGCTGTACCTACAATCCTGCCTAATTTGGCATCGCACTTAACGAAGAAGATGCTGCGAGAAAGACCGACTCGAAAGAGAAAACTGTCGGGAAGTGTTCCAGTCGAACGTTAATGTTAAAAAGGCCCACAAGATTGACTCCTGCAATCTCACATTGAAGGCTATGCCAGGAATCACGATGTGCCACATTCAGCCAAATGACTGAGAAAATGAGGGTATCTTATGCCTTTCAGCTCCTTTGGGGAGAAAGTTATTCAAGCACTTTATTTATATAAGGAACAGCTGGAGCGCATGTGAGGAAGCATAAGTGTGACCCAGCATTTTTACAGCTGAGGCTTCCTTTTAATCATGATTCAAAATGCAATTTTACGTGAAATCATTTTGGAAAAGCCATTGTTAATGCTATTCCTTCATTTTGACCACAGCACCTGTTGACCACAACCAGCATATTGCTAGAAGCGATTCCAGGCTGATCTTTTGCGTTGCTGGCTATATTGCGCAAAAGTGTGTGATGAAAATGAATTGTCAAGTTTGTACAAGTCTGCCAACGATGTCACCACAAGAAGATTTTCAGCTTTCTCGCTTGACAACCTATCGGTGACAAAGGGGGACTGAATTGTACCCTTCAAGTCATTTGTACAGTTTTGTGAACATACTGGAAAATATCTTCACGGTGTGCTTCTCCTGCAACGAGCTGCATTCGGACAGCATTTTGTATGTACTGGGAGTTGTGAAAGAAAGGTTTTCACAAGAAATTGGGTGTGCACAACATGCCAATGTTCTATCAGCAAACATAATCAGCTTTTATGTAGTGACACATTAGCATTTTGTTTTTGTTTTTTTGTCAAAGGCATTAATTCTGACAGATCAGAGAAGCAGGAAAAGCAAAACATTTAAAGTTGAGCCGCTGCTCGCGAAGCAGAAGTGACAAGTGATAAAGAGAGAGAATGGCTGTGTCAAATAAATGTTCATTTACTTGTGCCCAGAACTTGAGAGAGTCGCCTCCTATCTTTGTTAGCTGTCCATTTTCATTGTGCGTGTATTATAGCCTTGTGTAGAAATAGCTAGTTCACAGTGCCAAGGTATTGAAGAACTGCTGAAAGGATATCCAGCTGAAAGCATTTAAGCTGTGCCTCATGACATTAATAGCTCGTGGTAAACTTTCCGAGGTATGTTTGCGTCAGTCAGCATCGGCAGTAATTTCACATGCCCGTAAAACGCATGCGTGACGAAACAATGCTCTTTTTTCCGAATAAATATTAAAAGGATCCAGTTGTTTACATGTGTTAACCGCACAACACTATAGTCTTCGTACGCTTTGGAAAGTTCGCCATCGCTGCTTTGCCCACGCCACTGCAATCCAAATGCATGTCAAATGTGCGCAGCATCCCTATGCACAGAGTTCTGCACGCACTCTAATCACGCGTTCACACGAGTAATAATGGTGACTGAGTTGCAGAAAAGCCGCTATTTTCTGCAGCCCAGCTCACCGTCTGCAGTGTATTTTATTTAGCGAGATAACAGCAGAAACACATGCGCAGACTTATGCGCGAATATAGGTCCACGCACGTGCCTCGCGCCAGTTTTTTTTTTTTTTTTTTCCATCTCAACTACATTAGCGTCACTTGTTATACTGCACAGATTCAAGTGCAATTCCATGTAAACTAGATGACAGTGCACGAAAAGGGCATGGTTTTAACCGCACACTAGCACCTGCATCAGGCAGCGTCTTACATTGAATCCACTGGTGGCGCCACCGCGCGTGTAACATACCAGGCGTCAAGCAGGGGACCCGAGTAAGTCCACACCCCTCTTGTAGCTCACTTTATCCTCGAGCCATATTGTGAGCTGCCTCGTTCCCAGGGTTGCCAGAGTGAGCCGGTACCCAGATCAGTTCCACGTCCCCACCGGTTTCCAGAGTAGTTTTGGAGGATTCTGAGAGAGGTTTTTGAAATTCTTCCTCTTGAGTAATTATTAATGGCAGTTTTGGAATCGCATATAACTGTTTCAATTTTGGGCAATCAATGGTTGAAACTGCGGCTTTTTTAGAAGTGGTGGCAGAAAAAAAAATCGGTCAAAATTTTA
Source organism: Dermacentor silvarum (assembly GCF_013339745.2). NCBI lineage: Eukaryota > Metazoa > Arthropoda > Arachnida > Ixodida > Ixodidae > Dermacentor > Dermacentor silvarum. Next base: position 207,337,092 of record NC_051154.1, on the reverse strand, counting down.
CCCTGCATAATGAGCGCACCGCCGAACTTTGCACATATTTTTGGGGGAAAAAAGTGTGTTCATTATGCGAGTAAATACGGTAAATATAAGTCAGCATGATCTTTTTTTTTTTCTTTTTTTGCCCATGCTCGTGGTCTTATTATGTTCTTGGTCTTACCAAATTTAGCTTATCACAGCTGCTGTGCTACATGATTTATGCTCAATGGTTGTTTGAAAATGCTAGGTTAGGTAGTTCAGTACCATCAGATTTAGGATGTTTTTATATTTAGACAATCTGAATCACATATACAGAAAGCCCTTGTTTGTTATAAGTTGCTCCTTCATATTATCAGTTTATTTAAAGTTTTGTTGTGGTCCTGTCTCAAGTGAACAAATTTTAGACCTAATTTCCCTTAAGGGCAGCGATGGCACATTCAGCCTAACATCTAGGGAAAATATAGCCAAAAGGGAGGAGCTGCTACTTTTGACTTCCATACCTGTGCTTGTACATGTATTGAATAATAAATGCGATAACAACAAGTAAGAAAAAGCAGAAACTGTACAGCTTTGTTTGAACTTGTGCTGAGTGCATTTTCTGCATGATCATAGAGTTGCTCAGGAATGTATTTCATAGACAGGCATGAGCTCTTCATAGCTCATGCCTGTATGATGATATGTCGATTTTGACGTAGTGGAACAATGGCACCATCTATCACCACTACAATGGTGATGGAAGAAGCATGTTCCACCATAGCTGTGACAGATGGCACCATTATTTCGTTGTTGAGCTAAAAGCATGATTTTTTAAGTGGCTTCACCGTAGACAACATGCACTTTACCTTTATTGTAAACAGGACAAGTAATGCAGGCAGATGTGGTATTAAACTGAACACACCGCACAGTGCTACTCCTGAGCCAGCAGTTTATAGCATCATGTATAACTGGTGCTCCTATTTATGCAACACTGAGTACTACACATGGGAAATAATGCACTAGAACAGGCTTGGGAAATTCTCTGAAGGATTTTTGTGATGTTAAAGGGTAGTGGAAATTCCACCAGGTCCCATTGGAACTTTCGTTGTACACTTGAAGTTGTAAAACACCATCCAGCAGGTGCTCTACTGTAATAATTTTTTGAGAAGGTTTAGTGATCGCAGACGTAGAAGCAAATGAAATGTTACGAGGTGGTGAGCTGCTCTTCCTGCAGTGGATAGATGCTCTCTCCCATTGCTGGATATGCTGCACAAGGAATAGGAACAAACCTTTCTCTGCTGCGGAAAGAGCAGCGATTACCAGCAACGACAGCTCAAAGAACCATTTGTAAATTGAAGTTCACCTCTCTCTCTTCTCTCTGATTACCTTGACTAGTGTCCATAAGTGACATTCCTCCCTTTCTTTATATCAGAGACAAAATCCCGCGTTATGTTTGCATTACCAGTCACACTTCCCCCTCCCCCCTTTCATTATTGTAATGTCAATTATACAGACACTCCAGCCGCACTCGGTTGGCATCAGCGTCATGTCCTGTGTGTGTGTGTGCGCCCGTGCGTGTGTGTTTGTACACACACTCCGTTGTCCCAACCACTTGCAGCCTGCTTCGGGTGGCAAGAGAAAAACAAGAACAATGATAGATTGCACCTTGCAGTGATAGCAATGATACCTTATCTACAGAGTAACAGTAACTCTATACTTTATTAACCATGTTGCCACTTGGAAGCCTATGTTGCCACATTTTAAGAGTAGTCACTGAGTTGCATGGCAGGTACATATAATTGTTGCACATGCATCACAATGTCATGATCTACACACTTCTATTCGACCATGTTTGCATTGGTTAACACAACTATTTTATGTTGTTAAAATTATTCTGACAGGAACCATTGCATAGCAAAACTTGCCCACTCCCAGCTCCTCTGGAAAAACATAAACGATTCACTGTTATTTATACAGTATAGTTGCCAGGAAATATTTCTAAAACTGTGTCTGGGTAAAAGTAAAAAATAAATCAAAGTATGCCAGATTTTGTAAGAAAGAAAAATTTAAACACTGAGCTTTGTTTAACTAATGATTGTGCTAAACTAAATGCTTTAACTTACTGTTGCACAAGTGAAGCGTGTAACAATATTTTTATAAATGTGGTTTTTAAAGATGTGTAACAAATATATGTGAATTACAGAACTTGAAGGCTTCCTTGGAAGATGTTTTTTTCTTCTTATTTTCTTCTTATTTTGTCACTACTAGTAGGGTTAAAATAAAATTTGCATCTTAACAGTATCATTGTGAAAAAGGCATGCACATGTGTGTATGAATGTGTTAATGCTGTTTTTGATCTCAATTATTGTAGAAAGCCTTGTTTGTGCTCATCACAAATGACACTTCCTTTCTGCCTTCATAATTTGGGCTGTTTATAAGTGATTAGTCATGGTTGCCTGTACAGCTTGTGGAGTTCCTCAATTATGAAGTTCATCTGTGACCTCAAGCAAAATGTGCATCACAAGCTAGTGAAAAACTGTACAATTATCATATACTCTTATGTTCCAGTTGCTCATATGGCTTTTACTTTCATTGCAGATTATGACAGTGTGTCCAGCATCTGCACGGATATGTGCGAAACTATCCGTGAACTTGACCAAGAACAAGAGCGTATCCTGAAGCATGTCAGCCCTTACATGAGGTTTGCCACTTGAGAACACAGCAACTTTCCCTTCCTTTTCTACTGTTTAAAGAGACAGTAAATGCAACTATCAAGCCACGCTAAAGTTAGTAGTGCCTCCAAGGTGTCCAAGGCATTAATTACTTTTACCAAGAAATGAACACCCTTAAACATAAGACAAGATTGGCACCACCACTGTGAAAAATGCCAGGTACCAACTTCATTGACGTGACATGGTAAATTATAGTCAACCACTGATGATAAAAAATTGTGGTTTTTCTTTAAAACTGAAAAATAAAAAGCACTTTGGCCAGTTTTATTGAAATTTTCTATAGAAGAATTTACTGATACTGCCTCTTCACACCACTCTGCTGGTACTTGTAAAAGTGTGGTGTCAAGTCTGCATAGGCATCTGACTCAAAGGTAGGCAGCAGCACCCAGCAGAATAACCTCCACTATCACGGGTGTCCCATTGAGAAACTTTGTATGTCCCAAGCAGTTTGAATTGCAGCACGAGGTCACGGGTTCGATTCCCGGCCACAGCGGCCGTATTTCAATGGGGGCCAAATGCATAAAAAACTCATGTAGCATGCATTGGGTACACTTTAAAGAACCCCCAGGTAGTCAAAATTAATCTGGTGTCCCTCACTACGGTGTGCCTCTTAATCATATGGTGGTTTTATCACGTAAGAATGCGGAATTAATTAAATTTTTTTTAGTTTGGATTATGAAGGAAATGTGCAGCCCTTTCAGTCACTATTTCCTTGGCAACCAAGTCATCTCTTGGCATTAAAAAACAAACAATTCCCAGTTTTCAAGGAGGGTAGTCTAACAGTAGTAATTGATTTAACATTTGCCTTCAGTATCCCAATAAAGGTCCCTCTAGAATTACGTTACATAAGGGAAGGCACAATTTTTAAGAAGCACTAGAGGTATTTCAGTGAAGATCCTGTGCAGAAAGACTAGCAGGTTATGGTAGTTACTTTGTAGGAAAGGTTGTTACATGGTCAAGCTGCATGGGTAAATGGTGACTTGGTAATGCGTGTGAGCACCTCGGGCAGCAACGTGTGGAACATGCCTACAGCCTGATTCAACCAGATACATTGCTACGGAACAATTTCATTGACTAAGAGCAGGCCTATCATGATTGAAAACACGATGAGGACGACAATGTTATAACCTTGCGCAGGCTGTTCATTCTAGGCAGTGCTACATGCTTATGCGCTTGTAAATATACCTATATAAAGTCGTTCCCGCGCCTCTTTCTATGCAACACACAGTATATACCACTTATAACGTAACCGCTTATAGTGCAGGACCAGATATAGTACGGTCTTTTCAGACTCCCATTAATTTTCCCATAGCACTCCATGTATACGCATACCGCTTGCAGTGCAGCCGCGTGAGACGAAATACCGATTATAATGCGGCTTCCGCGGGAAAATCTCGCCGACAAGAGCGGTAGCAAGCATGCTTCTCAACGAGGTGTGCCCACCGATGGGAGAGGAGATCAACGAGGGCGATGCGGAGGAGCATGAGACGTGGAGCATGAGTCCAAGGGCGATAAAATCGTCACCGCGCGCCGTATGTGCGAGTGCAAGCGCACGGGGGACGCGCGACTTCGCCTTCACAGAGTGCATACGCGACTTCCATCGTGCGAAAGGCCGTGGGGGCATGGGAGGGATGGAGGGAGGGAGGGGGCGCAAGGGGAACTGGCGACACAATCTCCCACACGAAAGGAGCAAAGCCGGAAGGCAGCATGGGAGGGAGGGAGGGAGGGGGGGGGTGCGGCGGCTTCTACTTTGCCAACAAATGCGTTCACGTCTGTACTGGCTGTCGGTGTTGTTGCGCGCACCGTATCTTGAAAGCGATGTCCACATGGCTCTGCCCTTTGTATGCGCTGTGCTTACGCCGCTCAGTTTCCGTTGAAGCGATAGATCGACAGACCTTCGCTCGCTGCGGCGGCCGCGTTTTCCCACGCCAGCATTTTGACAGTTGTTGTCTGCGGTCATTGAGTCTATTCACGTTTGCGTATGCGCGTTGACACCACGCTTGTTAATTCAGTTAGTAAGCGAATGTTTCAAGTTAATGCAGCCGATAAAACTACTATCCTTACTCCTTATAGCTCTCTACTAATTTGTTATCGCAATTGATGCTTCGCCTTTCGGGCGAAACTGAGACATTTTTTAAATTATTACTTTGTCTGCTTCATGCGAAGATCGTGGGTACTTGGACATTAAGCTTTCAACATTCGTAAATTTAAATGGATGCAAAACTCCCAGTCGCATGCTCCGATTCTCAGATAAGCACGGTGTTGCGACGCCTGTTTCTTCAAGCTCGACCGGCGTTATTACTGGGTAGCGTGGCGTTGTCGGCTGACTGCAGGCGTCTGGTAGACTATGGCGACCAGGCAGGGACAAGACGACTTCTAGTGCGAAACTTGCACCGTTTATTTCATGGTTGATGAAGGTTAGAAAAAGAAGAGAATGAATGAAAAAATACACCAGTCTCTTCGGAGGCGTGGGTTCGAATCCCACCGCTGCCACCAATGTTGCGACGCTGGTTTCTTCAAGCTCGACCGGCGTTACTACTGGGTAGCGTGGCGTTGTCGGCTGACTGCAGGCGTTCGGTAGACCATGGTGACCAGGCAAGGACAAGATGATTTCTTAGTGCATCTGTCAGAGCGCTTGCAACATTGGAGTAACGCGAAATATATATTTGGTAATATCCTGCTACTCCGCGAAATGACCGAATATTCCGTTCAGTGCGAGGTTGTGGAAAACTTTCGATGGCAGCTAGTTAGACCTCGGAAGGCCGGCGGCGGCCTTGACCAATCACATTACCCAGGTAGGCTACTTCAGCCCGCCCCAATTGGCACTTTGTCGCTTTGGTTAGCTTCACGCAGCCGGGCCAGTATGGCTCGCAGATGCGTCAGATGTTCTGCCCATGATGCCGAAAAGATTGCGAGATCATCGAGATACGGCAGCGCAAAATTCTCCATACCACGCAACACCCGGTCCATAAGGTTAGAGAAACAATAGGGAGCGTTATTCAATCCAAAGCTCGGGACCTTTGGTCGAAACAATCCCAATGGAGAAATAAATGCGGCATACCCACTCGCCTGGTCTGTCAACGGTACCTGCCAATAACCCCTGACTAAGTCTAGTGTAGAGATAAAATTGGCGCTGCTCACTTTCTCAAGCCTTTCTTCGATATGAGGTATAGGATAGGTTTGATCCTTCCTGATCAGGGGCGCGATCTTGTACGCGTTCCAAAATGGAACGGAGGCGGTCCGTTCCATCGAGCCGCACACGATTGGTCAATTTGATCATCACGGTTCAAATTGACCAATCGTGTGCGGCTCGATGGAACGTACCGCCTCCGTTCCATTTTGAAACGCGTACAAGATTGCGCCCCAGGTTAAGCCTCCAGTAATCAATACAAGGGCGCGATTTCTTTCCGGGGACCTCAACTAAGATAAGAGGTGAAGTATAATCACTCTCTCCTGGTTCTATTACGCCTAGCTCCAACATCTTTGTTATTTCCGCAGCCATGACCTCACGCTGGCGTGGTGAAACGCGATACGCCTTCGAATGCACAGGCTCTGATGAGGTTAATTCAATATCATGGACAACTGCGGTCGTCAGTCCTGGCTTGTCCAAAAAATCTCTATACTCATATATGAGTTCCCGCAGCTCCGTCTTCTGATGGAGGTCAAGCTCGGCTTGCTGTACGAGGTTATCTATGGTTTCGCCTACGCTTGCTTCCGTTGCTGGCACTAACTCTGGAAAGTCAAGCGGCATTTCCTCTGGCATGTTAAGGGACATGTTTACGACGGCCTCCCTCTGCCGATAGAGCTTGAGTAAATTGCTGTGGTATACCTGATGAGTTCTTCTCTTACCCGGAACTGTTACTATGTAGTTCGTGTCAGATAATTTCGAAACAATGTCAGCCGGTCCTTCCCACTGAACTTGCAGCTTGTTCTTTGGTGAGGGACGTATTATCATTACCTGATCTCCTACCTCGAAGCGTCGCGCCCGAGCCGTTCTGTCGTAGTAAAGCTTGGCATTACCTTGGACTCTGCGCATTTCTCGTCCTGCCAACTCTTCCGTCGTGTGCAGCCAATCTAACAAATCTAGCACGTATTCAACGACAGACGGATCGTCAGCCCGGCCCTCCCAGGCTTCCCGAATGATCCGGAGTGGTGATCGCAGGGAACGACCATAAACTAACTCCTCTGGTGAAAACCCTGTCGACTCATGTGGGGCGGTTCGAAGGGCGAACATGGCTGCTGGTAAGCAGAGTTCCCAATCTGCTTTGCGCTTATAACACATGGCTCGCAACAGACGCTTCATGACCGAGTGAACCTTTTCTACGGCGTTGGACTGGGGATGGTATACCGAACTATGGACAAGTTTGATACCGCATTTTTCCAGAAATGTTGAGGTTAGGGCGCTTGTGAAAACGGTTCCTTGGTCCGACTGAATTTCCGCTGGAAAACCGACTCGCGAAAAGATGGACAACAGCGCGTTCACAATCTCGACCGAGCTTAGCTCTTTTAAGGGCATTGCTTCAGGGAACTTGGTTGCGGGGCACAGTACCGTAAGAATGTGGCGGTAGCCGGACTGAGTTGTGAGCAAAGGTCCTACTGTATCTATTACAAGTCAGCGAAACGGCTCCGTAATTATTGCAACAAGTTTCATGGGGGCTTTAGCCTTGTCCCCGGGCTTTCCAATGCGTTGGCATGTGTCGCAGCTTTTTACGAATGCTTCTATTTCCCGAAAGCACCCGGGCCAGTAGAATTCCTGCAACAAGCGGTCCTTGGTTTTTCGAATGCCAAGGTGTCCGGAGCAAAGGTCCCCGTGCACCAAGTGCAGCAGATCCTGGGGGTAACGCTGTGGCACTACTAGTTGATCAAACTGGACTCCTTTTCTATCGCAATACCTTCGATAGAGAACGCCTGCCCTCTTTTGGAAAATTATGTTTTTCTTAGCGGTCCCCGCCTCACCGTTGTGCTTAAGGTTCCGAAGAGTGGGGCCCCTTTCTTGCTTGGTAACCAAAGTGCAAGTTGTTACGTTTAGCAACTTTCGCCTGCATTTCGTTTCCCGAGATACTACAGGTTCCCCGTTCACTTTCAAAACTGCCGCCTCTTCCTGACTCAGTGCGGTGGCCTGTTCTTTAGCCGATACGCCTTCAACGACCTCGCTTTCACTGGTAACCTTATTAGCGCTCTCTGAGGGTTCCTTGTGTAAGGCTCTGTCCTCCTGTGCTGGGCTTGCACATGCTACCTTTGCCGCGAGTTATCGTGCCTTTGATCTGCTTAGAGCTTGCACTATTCCTTCGCCGAAAACGACTCCCCTGCTCCGCAACAACTCGTCAGATTTGTTTGAAAACAAATATGGATATTGCAGTGGAAGGTGCGCTGACACGGCACGGCGGCTTCGGTGTCAAGTGTTCCGAAAGGACCCTCAACGCGAACTCTGGCTACTGGTAGACAAAGACTGTTAGCCTCTGCTGCTTGCCTTATCCAAGCGCATTCTCCTGTAAACTGACTTCGTTCTACGTATGAGGGATGAACGACATCCATCGTGGCGGCTGAGTCCCTGAGTACGCGACAAGGCTTGTCATTCACTACGAGATCCCGAATGTACGGTTCTAACAATCTCATATTGTCATCGGTATTGGTCACTGACAAAAAGACAACTTTTGTATTTCTGCAACCGAGGGCAGTATGTCCTGTCTTTTGGCAGTTAAAGCACACAACTGCCTTTCTAGCTTTGAAAGCCTTCTTTTGTTGCGCAGCCCTGAGTTCCCTCTTTGTTCTTCTAGTCATTACTGGTCACTTGCTCTGCTTTCTCCTTTCCTTTATACGGTCTCGACCTTGACCAACGCTCCTGCTTGTCGGATTTGGATCTATTCTCCTTCCTGAGCGTCTCTTTGCTTTCGGGGCCCCGGCGCGATACGTATTCCTCAGCAAGCTCTGCCACCCTTGCGACTGTCTCTACGCCTGGCCTATCCTGCACCCAATACCTTATGTTTTCAGGCAGTCGTCGGAAGAATTGTTCCAGCCCAAAACACTCTACCACTTTGTCGTGGTCACCAATAGCTCTGGATCCTTTTAGCCACTCCTTCATGTTGGCCATCAACGAGTATGCGAAATCGACATAGGACTCGTTTCTGGCCTTTTCGGCCTCCCTGAACTTTGTTCGGAATGCTTCCATCGATAACCTGTACTTTTTCAGAAGACTAGACTTTACTTTGTCATAGCTCGCATGGAAAAAGAAGAATCAGAAGACTATCACGTCTGCAACCTCACACGGCAGCAACGGCAGCAGACGCTGCAGCCACGTGTCTCAGAAATCCAGCCTTCTCACATGTACGCTCAAAGTTCACCAAGAAGAGGCCCACATCCTCCCCGACTCGGTATGACTGCATCAAGTCCTTCATTTTTTTCTCTTTCTCTCGTTCTTTCGAGATGGGAGTTGCTTCTCCGGTATCCTGAGCCTTCAAAATCTGAAGCTCAATGCACTTCATCTCGAGCGCATCACGTCTTTTGCGTTCCTCTCTGGCCTCACATGCTATGCATGCCTCTTTGGCCTCACATGCTATTCGGTCTTCTTCTTTTTTCTTAATGCTAATTAAGCATTCTTCTAGTTCCTCGTCGTCTGCCCCGACTGCCTCAGTTATCTCTGGCTTTTTCTGTCGCTCTGAAATTTCTATGTGCAGCTCACTGGCCAACTCTAGCAATTCCGGCTTCTTTTACGCCTTCAGGTTCATGGCTGTCCTTAGTGCTTCTATTTCTTCACTTCTACACGACCGTGACGTACTCTAAAAACACTCGTCAACGGTTACTACTATCACTGCTTTTGTATACTTCCCCCAAATTTACAAAAAGCCTGGTGATATCTTAGTGAAGAAAGGCCGTGCACTCACCAGCTGCAATCATGAATCCTGCGACGATAGTCCCGAAGTTGCTATCCAGAGACGTTCTTTCCAGGATGAAGCGTGGTTGATCCCATTAGCTGCCAACCAATGTTGCGACGCCTGTTTCTTCAAGCTCGACCGGCGTTATTACTGGGTAGCGTGGCGTTGTCGGCTGACTGCAGACGTCCGGTAGACTATGGCGACCAGGCAGGGACGAGACGATTTCTAGTGCGAAACTTGCACAGTTTATTTCATGGTTGATGAAGGTTAGAAAAAGAAGAGAATGAATGAAAAAATACATGGCGGGGCTGCTTAAATAGGCCCGCTAACATTGTAGGCGGGATTTTGCTCACGTCAACGTCACATGACAGGTACTGAGTCCAGTCGGAGTTTCGGCAGCTGCTCCTTCTCTCCTAGGTGACGTTTCTTGGGCTTGCCTCCGCCAGCGGTGACTTGAGGCTTCTGTCATTCTCTGGGCGCACGTATGCAAAGGGTCTGGTAAAAAATGCGACACAAGGCCCCGGTGGTACACAGCTCGGGGAAGGCAGAACCCCTTGCCTACTGGGCGCACACACACAAAGGGGGCCATAAATCACTGCGACTCGCCCGCCAGATTGAGGACCACTCGAGACAACCATAGCAAATCAGGGATTCATCCTCCATTGGTTTAGGCATGGTTCTCCGATAATCCCCCTGCACGGGGCGTCACACGTCAATCGTAACAGCATGGTCTTTCGATAATCCTGTTTCACGGGGTGCCACACGTCAATTGTAGCAGTATCCGCAGAGGTGTCACACGTCAATCGTAACAGCGGCCTACATGTTTTGCATATACGTGCAGGGCTTGAAAATCATTGTTTTGGTTATAGTGCGGTACCGCTTATAGTGCAGATATTCACGACTCCGGCGACTTACGTTATAAGCGGTCTACGCTGCATTTGATGGAGGTTTGCAGTCCCTGCCCTCGCCACGAAGCTCTGCAACGGACACTCACGTGAGGTTTTCACCATGGCCTCCGGTGAATCGACCTTGACCACATCAGCCACCCTACCTACCACAACGACTTTCGTCACGCTTTCCATCCCCAAAGATCCTGCCGTCTTCTCAGGCCTCGATGGTACCGACGTCGATGACTGGTTGAACTTCTACAAACGCATCAACACTAAAAACAGGTGGGACCCTACTATCATGCTCGCGAACGTTATCTTTCACCTCAGCGGAACACCTCGAGTATGGTTTCAAACCCATGAACATGAGCTCACAAGCTGGGACAGCTTTAAGCAGAAGATCTATGGCTTATTTTGGAACCCCTTTGGTTGACAACTTAGCTCTCTGCCACAAAGCCAACGAAAACATGGCCAAGGTGGACGAAGTTGCCGGCGTCCTTAAAGGTATTGCCAGTGATGCGCTAAATTTGCTTGTGGTTACCAACATTTCACCTGTTGACGCCATCATTAAAGAATGTCGCTGCCTGGAACAAGCCAAAAGCTAATACATCGCAAATCAGTTCCAGCGCCTGCCGAATACTGCAGCGATATCGTATGATGATATTTTTCGCCCAGCCAGCACCTGTGATAACATTACTTGTATTGTTCAGCGTGAACTCGAGGTGGCCACTCCAACTACCCTGGAAGCTAAGTCCTTCGGTCTACCTTTGGTTCCGATACACCTTGTCCAAGCTGTCCAAGCAGTGTAGGCGGGATTTTGCTCACGTCAACGTCACATGACAGGTACTGAGTCCAGTCGGAGTTTCGGCAGCTGCTCCTTCTCTCCTAGGTGACGTTTCTTGGGCTTGCCTCCGCCAGCGGTGACTTGAGGCTTCTGTCATTCTCTGGGCGCACGTATGCAAAGGGTCTGGTAAAAAATGCGACACAAGGCCCCGGTGGTACACAGCTCGGGGAAGGCAGAACCCCTTGCCTACTGGGCGCACACACACAAAGGGGGCCATAAATCACTGCGACTCGCCCGCCAGATTGAGGACCACTCGAGACAACCATAGCAAATTAGGGATTCATCCTCCATTGGTTTAGGCATGGTTCTCCGATAATCCCCCTGCACGGGGCGTCACACGTCAATCGTAACAGCATGGTCTTTCGATAATCCTGTTTCACGGGGTGCCACACGTCAATTGTAGCAGTATCCGCAGAGGTGTCACACGTCAATCGTAACAGCGGCCTACATGTTTTGCATATACGTGCAGGGCTTGAAAATCATTGTTTTGGTTATAGTGCGGTACCGCTTATAGTGCAGATATTCACGACTCCGGCGACTTACGTTATAAGCGGTCTACGCTGCATTTGATGGAGGTTTGCAGTCCCTGCCCTCGCCACGAAGCTCTGCAACGGACACTCACGTGAGGTTTTCACCATGGCCTCCGGTGAATCGACCTTGACCACATCAGCCACCCTACCTACCACAACGACTTTCGTCACGCTTTCCATCCCCAAAGATCCTGCCGTCTTCTCAGGCCTCGATGGTACCGACGTCGATGACTGGTTGAACTTCTACAAACGCATCAACACTAACAACAGGTGGGACCCTACTATCATGCTCGCGAACGTTATCTTTCACCTCAGCGGAACACCTCGAGTATGGTTTCAAACCCATGAACATGAGCTCACAAGCTGGGACAGCTTTAAGCAGAAGATCTATGGCTTATTTTGGAACCCCTTTGGTTGACAACTTAGCTCTCTGCCACAAAGCCAACGAAAACATGGCCAAGGTGGACGAAGTTGCCGGCGTCCTTAAAGGTATTGCCAGTGATGCGCTAAATTTGCTTGTGGTTACCAACATTTCACCTGTTGACGCCATCATTAAAGAATGTCGCTGCCTGGAACAAGCCAAAAGCTAATACATCGCAAATCAGTTCCAGCGCCTGCCGAATACTGCAGCGATATCGTATGATGATATTTTTCGCCCAGCCAGCACCTGTGATAACATTACTTGTATTGTTCAGCGTGAACTCGAGGTGGCCACTCCAACTACCCTGGAAGCTAAGTCCTTCGGTCTACCTTTGGTTCCGATACACCTTGTCCAAGCTGTCGTTCGACAGGAGATTGCCAACATGGGTATCTACTGTTTTCTCGGCTCCTTGCTCCGATGCCCAGCCACATTTTGCAACTCTACCTCGACCCACAACCATTCACATAGTGAACTCCCAACGACAAGCCTATATGTCTTTATTGTCACCGCGTCTTTCACATCTCCCGCCACTGCTGAAGGCACTGGAGTTTACATCACAGACAACTTCTCCCGGTTACTTGAATGGCACCTAGCCGCTATTGTTCATATGAGCCCAGCCCCGACCACGTTACCCTTCAAGAACATGTCACTGAGCCCCGATAACCCCGCTCCCCTTCACCCCAACGCCGCCAGTCTGACTCCCCCCCCCAGCCCCATCCACCATCTTCCCCAACCTTTCTACGACTCTGCCACACAGAAAACTAACCAATGCAGCTCCTAGAGGTGGCGCTGCATTGCTTCAACCAACCGTAAATCCTTTATTGATTCCTACCAAACAGAACCTCCTAGATTGTGTACAGATCGATGGTGTACAAGTCACTGCACTCATGGACACTGGGGCACACCTTTCCATCATGAGTGCTCATTTTTGCCAAAAGATGAAGAAAATTTTGACACCTGCAACGACTCAGGTTGTCCGTGTCACCGATGGCAGAACAGCTACTGTCGTTGGAATGTGCACTGCTCATGTTTGCATCACTGATCGCCACACAGTTTCTATTCATCGTCCTTGCCACGCACTCCGCCCTTATCGACCATTTGGTCAGCACTCTCAGTCTTGATCTTCCCCTTCTGAACCCTGCTGACCTGCCTCTGAGCCGCCTCTGTTCCACCAGGTGCGCTCACTTGCCACCAAAGATGTTATCTTACATCGATTTTGTGTCACCACTGCCAGTTCCTGATGGTGACTATGTTTTGACACCCGTCACTGACATCTTCCTCACTCACAGTATCACAGTACTTCATACCAGTCTCTATAGTGGCGAACTGCATTTGCCTTCCTGTTGTTAATTTCACCTTGACACTGTAAGTGCTGCCACGAGGCATCTCACTCGCCCTGCTTTGCGCCTTCGATGAACATGAAGTGGATGTTTTCATGGTTGCCGCTTCCCCCAGTTCATCGGCGCATCAGCAGTTCATCGGCTTGCCCTGAAAGCGCATCTTACTTAACATCTGATCACATCTGACTTAACACCTTAGCAGACGGAAGATCTCCACCACATTCTTCTTTTCTACCTCAACATTTTCAACATCAGCAGCCATCCCTTGGGCCAAGCTACTGGGGCGAGGTGGCACAAGCATCTTGCTTTCCGAACGTTCACTTGCGCTCTCGTGATTCGCCAGCGACGATTGAGCACCGCCTACTCAGTGAGCACTGATTGAGCACCGCTACTTTTTCATGGGACTCGCAAGAGGCTTCCACATTCTCGCACCTCGTCAACCTGCTCACGACTCCTCCAATTCTTGCCCACTTTCACCCGGCTGCGCCTACCAAGGTCCGCACCGATGCAAGTGGCCATTGAGTCGGTGCAGTACTAGCCCAACGCCAACGTGGCCATGACTGTGTCATCGCCTATGCTGGCTGCCTCCTATCCCCTTTTCCCATGGAACAGAAGGTTTCAGGAGGCGGGTGCAGAAAGAGCGACATCGATGAAAGGGGCAGCTTGAATGTGAAAGCAAGAAGAGGTCAAGTGGTGGTCCGAAGTGTCCTGGGAGCTATTCTCTCTCCCATGCACATGGACAAAACGACTTCGCCTACGCACCAAGAACAAATAGGCAAAAGGTGCATCCGCGTCAGCTCACGTCTGATTGGAGAAAAAGCGACTGCATTTGTGCTTGTTGGAAGAGAAAAAGAATTTTGCTGGCCGCACTGACGATGGCAGTGCTCAAATTTCACATTAGGGAGTATCACAATCATCGGTGAATTTTTTTTAATCTAGAGTAACATAGCATGCCCACAACACTGAAACCACAATTGAGTAATAGGCGACTTGCAAAATAAAATTAATGCCCCCACCCTCTTCCATACTGAAAACAATGCTTTTCTCCACTGTTACCTGGGCTGCAACAAGTCTGGGCTGCTAACAAGAAGACACACTACAGTGCACTGTCTTGTTTTTGTTTGGCCCTGTTTTTAGCACTGTTCATTTTTTCAAGTCATGTACCAACTAGGTCATCAACGTACATTTATAAATGAATCAGTTTGTAAACGAAATGTTATAGATTTGTTTTAATATCATCATTTTTAAAAATGGCATAAGGAAGATAGCATGATTTGATGCAAAGTGGCTGCATGCCTTAGCAATAAAAGAACTTTGTCAGAAATTATGCGAAGTGTTTCGGCAATGTAAAAACATGCATCCTTAATTTTAAAGCATTCTGGTATGGGGAGTGCTACCTTGTTTGTCTTTGCGTGGTGTACAAATTCCATATACAGGGTGTTTCAGCCAACACTTTCAAAAATTCTTAAAGGTTGCCTGTGGCAGATAGCACAATTCTAGTTCATGAGCTGGTCTACTCGAAGAGGCGGACATTACTTGCACAAGAAATTGAAATGCATAATCGAATAATTAACAGAAATTCACTAATTAAGTTTTAAACTAATTACCTGATGGACCATATTGCAATTTACAAATTGTAGCCGTGGAGTTCACAAGGCGGATCCACTTAGAATTAATTCTCATGATGACACCAGTTTCGAGATATAAATTCCCGAACTTTGCGGAGAAATGCATTGTCGTTCCAGTTAATTTTGTGCTTCAATCCATAAAGCGACATTGTGTTAAGAACCTAACTGGAGCGCCAATGCATTTCTCCGCAAAGTTCGGAAATTAATATCTCGAAACTGGTGTCATCATGAGAATTAATTCTAAGTGGATCCGCCTTGCGAATTCCATGGCTACAATTTGTATTGTAAATTGCAATATGGGCCATCAGATAATTAGCTAAAAACTTAATTAGTGAATTTCTGTTAATTAGTCGATTATGCATTTCAATTTATTGTGCAAGTAATGTCCGCCTATTCGAGTAGACCAGCTCATGAACTAGAATTGGGCTATCTACCACAGGCAACCTTAAATAAATTTTGAGTGTTCGCTGAAACACCCTGTATATATATATATAGAAAGAGCGAGAGAGTGTTGAAGGGCGAGGAGGGAGTGGTAGTAGTTGGCAGGGAACACCCCCTCCCCCCGAAATACATTTCTGCCTACGCCACTGCGCTGAGCACAATTATTTCGTTACAGAGCGCGAATGTTTGGTCGTCATTTGGGGCGGTTGCAAAATTTGTACCTACTTAAACGGACGACTTTTCTCTGTAGTTTCTGTAGTTACCGGCCACCACAGCTGGCTGTCCTCGTTCAAAGAGCCTTCTAGACGGCTTGGGCACTGGGCCCTGCGCTTGCAACAAATTTCATATTTGGTCATCTGCAATTCCGGCTGCTTGCACCATGATGCAGATTGCTTGTCCCGGTATCCGGTCTACAACCCTGACAACGCTGATGAGTACACCAACCACTCTATTTTTTCCGTGTTGGACCTGATTCACATCAGTGAAAAACAAAACTGTGGGCGTTTCTTGCGAGAAATCATCAATCGCCTGGAATCATCGCCTGAGGATGCATCCGTCTGTAAATTTCTGCTTCAGGAGGTTGTCCTATACTGTCGCAATTTTCAGCCTGACGGACCTGACCTCCTTATTGTCGTGCCTAGACCCTTACGACAGAGTGTCCTCACCAAACTTCACGATGTGCCCACTGCCGGACACCTTGGCGTATCTCGAACCTATGAGCGGTGTTCGGCGTCATATCTTTTAACGAGGCCTTGTACGCTCAGTCCACCGTTACGTGGCCACTTGAATCATGCCAACATCGCAAAACACCCCTGCTACTACCTGCTGGTCACCTTCAGTCAATCGCCATACCCACAGAACCCTTCTTTCACGTTTGAGTAGACCACCTTGGCCCATTTCATATGGATAGCCGTGGCTACTGATTATGCTGCACACTACGCAGTTACCCGAGCTCTGCCAACTTGTGCAACTGATGGTGCGGAGTTTTTGTTACGTCACTTTATATTGCGTAACGGCGCCCCAAAACAATTGCTCATTGACCGTGGCCGTAACTTTCTCTCTCAAGTCATCGCCGACATCCTGCGTTCCTGTTCTCAATGCAAACTGACCATCCCTAGACCAACGGGCTCACAGAATGCTTGAACAGTGCTCTCACAGACATGCTCGCTATGTATCTATCGCCGGACTACTATGATTAGGATCTTGCTCTTCCCTACATAACTTTTAGTATAACTCATCTCGTCATAATACAGCTGTATTTTAATCTTTCTACCTATTGATCGCACGAGAAGCGACATTACCTCTGGACACTATGCTCCCACCATCTGCCATCTCCACTAGTGAGTATGCACGTCATGCCATCACTCGGCTGACCACACCCATCAGCTTGTCCGAGCTCGGCTTATGGCATCGCAAAGCAACCAGCAATGTTGCTGTGATGCTTCGCACCACGACGCAACTTTCTCTCCTGTTGCGTTTGTGCTCCTCTGGTCCCCTTCTCACTGTGTATGCCTCTCCGAAGAGCTTCTTTCCTGGTACATGGGACCATACCGTGTGCTGTGCCAGGTGACACCTGTTACCTATGAAACTGTCCCGTCAGTTCCACCTCGTCATCTCTCCGTCCATCTAGTGACTTCGTTTATGTTGCAAGGCTCAAGATCTACTGTGCTTTCAACGACTCCCTTTAGAGCTCGGGGACGTTGCTTCTGCCGCCGGGAGTAATGCTACGGAACAGTTATTTCATTGACCAAGAGGCCTATCATGATTGAAAAGGCAATGAGGACGACGTCGTTAAATCCTTGCGCAGGCTGTTCATTCTGGGCAGTGCTACAGACTTATGTGCTTGCAAATGTACCTGTATATACCGTATTTTCCCGTGTATAAGTCACTTTTTTTTTTCGTCGGTGCGTCTTATAGAATGGCGTGGCTTATATACAGTGTAGACCGCTTATAACGTAAGTCGCCGGAGTCGCGAATATCCGCACTATAAGTGGTTCCGCACTATAACCAAAACAACTATTTTATTGCGATAATGGACACTCCAGGCGCATTTCTGCCGTCGCTGTCACCGTGCTCTAGGTTCCGTATTTGCTTAGTAAATCAATTAACAAGCACGGTGTCACACGCGCACACATGAACACATCTCGCTCGTTGACCGCGGAAATGAATTGTCAAAACGCTCAAGTGCGGAAGCGTGGCGAGCAAATTGACCTTTGTGCTATCATGCCTCTCGCTTCAACGCAACCTATAAGCGGCGAAAACACGGCGCACGGCGGACTTTCCCTGTCGCAGATTCCTTTCAAGATAGGGCCAAGGTGGTCGTATCGCCGAAGTGGATCGTCGCAGATTACGTCCTGCTTCGGTCCACTGAAACCGTTCCGCATTGCTTTGCTGGCGAAAATCCTCTCCTTCTGTTTGCGCCAGTCCCGAACGCAAGTTTCGGATTTTCGAACGCCCGTGAAGCGGTTAGATTTCCGTCCGTCCTCGCACACATGATCACTTTCCATTTAAATGCGGCATCATGATGAACTCGGTACTTCGTGCTGATAGAGTAGACGCAGAGAACTTGATGACAGACGGTAGACTATTGCCTAAGCACGTGTAAGTACATGGAGGAAGCTACGGTAGCTAGGCTCGAGAGTAGCTAGGCTCGACGCGCGTGCGAGGCAGCCATTTTAAAATGCCAACGGCTATATGGTGATGCAGATTTAGGGTTGTACTCAATTCTAATGCGCACGCAATTTTTGGGCCTGTTCTATCGGAAAAAAAGTGCGCATTAGATTCGAGTAAATACGGTATTTGTGGCTTGAGGGGAGCGTTTGCCGTCTAGGTTGACTGCCGAACTTCCAGGCAGCCGCACTGTAACCGGTATTTCGTGTCCCGCAACTGCAATATAAGTGACACGGGTATACATAGAGTGCTATGGAAAATTAACGGGAGTCTGAAAAGACCGTGTTATATCCGGTCCTGCACTATAAGCGGTTACGTTATAAGTGGTCTACACTGTATGTTTTTTTCTGAAAAAGTGCTGTCAAGATCCGATTGGATGCTATGGCCACCACGCAAAGCACGCTGGGTTGACCTTCTCTGACATATGCTACGGTTGTGTGTGTGCTACAGAGGTACCGGTTTCTTATTGTGATCGAGTTGCCGTGCGAAAAGGACGGAGCAGCAATGCAATCCGCGAGTCAGTCCGCGACAGGCAAACCGCGAGTCAACCGACTCCTTTGTCATCGCATCTGCAGATCGCTTTCAAGATGCAGCATGCGGCACTGCGCAAACTACACAGTTTCTACGAGAGCACAAGCCACCTTCCCTCCCTCCCACGCTGCCATTATTGAAGGTGTGTGCTGGTCTGGGCTGGTTGGTACATCATTAGGACAGGAACAAACAGCGCTAGGACGGGACGAAGTGAGTAGACAGACAAGGCGCTGAACTAACAACCACTGGTTTATTGCTATGACGACGCGCGTGATGTGATGATTTTATTCCCTTCCTGGCGCAGAAACCATGTTTTTCTGGCCTTCTGCGCTGAACCTGCGCTTTGTATACATTGCTTTCCCAGCAATAAACCAGTGGTTGTTAGTTCAGCGCCTTGTCTGTCTACTCACTTCGTCCCGTCCTAGCGCTGTTTGTTCCCGTCCTAATGCCATTATTCCTCCCTTGTGGGCGATTCGGCTCATTGTCTCACTCTTTCACTCGCATATACAGCATACGGCGCACGGCGACGATGTTAACGCCCTTGGACTTTACACACGGAACATCGTGGCGACCACGACGGCAGAAATGCGCCTGGAGTGTCCACATAGCAATTATATAGGAATGGCACCCATACACTTGCGCGTGACCTGCATTCACGAAGTGAAACGTCACTGTAATTTTTTTAATCGCTTATCGAATGAACAGGTGCCTCTTATACACCGGTGTGACTTATATTCGTTTTCTTTAAAAAAAACTGCCTTTTTGAGGGGGGTGCGACTTATATAAAGGTGCAACTTATAGACCGGAAAATATGGTAGTCATTCCCGTGCCTCTTCTTGCATAACAGTATGAACCCTGGGTGCAATGTATCTTGTGCAATCAAAAGAACCATTAAAGAATTTGTTAAACAGGGTTAGCATCAGTGTTACTGTTGAAAGACGGAAGTTGACAGGGCCTGGATCCTGCTTTTTGAGATAAGACACTGACTTTATATAAGTAAGAATGAATTGATCTGGCTGCACAGCTCCATGCTGATTCAAGGGCCTTTGCTGTCCAATATACTATTGGATGTAGCTTCCAGACTGATGGAACATATTTAACTCTTGGCCTGACTGATGATGTGAATGCAAGTAGTATTGTTAAAATTGGAAGTGCTTTACAAAGGCAGACTTCTAGGCACCCCAGTGTTTATAATTTGTAGACGATGCGAAATAATGGAATAGGGTGATTCATTAATGGTGCTTTAACACCAGTGTATATTGTGCAATTTTGGAGGACAGATGTCTCAGAAATTTTGCTAGTCTCAGCATTCCTAGTGAATGTATGAGCCTAGAGCACTGGCTGGTTTCACTTTTACATGCAACATGTGCCAAATAAAGTAAATATACAAATTTCTGCAACTAAGACTATAAAATAGTTTTTTTTATGTTAAATAGTTTAGGGTTGTCAGTTAGCTAATTGCAAGTTATTGATTTGTCATGCAAGTGATGTCCACCTTTTCATGTAACCCATACGCATAAGTCAATTCATATTAGCTGTCTCTGCAGGGGTACTCTTAAAAATAAAGAGACCCAATTTTGTTTTCCAGGGGAAAAAAACATTAATGGTGTATTTGTTTAATAAACCTCCGTCTTCTACCTCTTCTACAGTGTGCATCTAGTACTATTAAGTATCAATTAACGGAATATCAAATTTGTTTTTAGTGTATTCTTCTTCATTTAAGGGCTCTGAAAGTTGTTAACACATCGTTTCTGTTACCTTCTTTTCCAAAGTACATGTAAAATCCTGTCAGAAACAAGTTGAGTTGAATGTAAAGGTTGTTGGGCAGCACAGGTTCAGGTGAGGTTCTGTGCTCTTCACGCAGCGGAAGACAAGTCATTTTACTCTAAAAGCAGTTTAACTGCAATCACGGTGGAACCTGCCTAGACAATGTCTTTAGGTGCCTGTGGACTTGTGACACCTTAATTATTTGCTTCTCCTGTTGTGCCTGCCCACTTTTCCTGCTTGTTTGTAATGCTTACATGCATAACATAGTGTAGCTATGTAACTGACTTACCTAGATCACCTTGCCAAGCACATCTGTAAGTGTTTTGTTTATTCTTATTTTGCAGAAACATGCTAGGAGTCTTTCACGAGCTTGGTAACTTGCAGCGTTGTGTCTGCAAGTTGTCTGACAGTATAGTATCTATTAACCAAGCCCTATTTGTTGAGCAGCGGAAGCGCCAGCAGTCTATCTGGAACCTGCTTCAATCAGAAACTGTAAGCACACAATTACATCTGCAAAGCTTCATTTTCTTAAGGTGTTTGTGAGAAGTTTTACTGGTGTTGTCAGAAGCTTGCTTTGTTTCTTAAAAATTTGTTTCTAGAAGATGATGTCACTACATCAATTACATGCTTTCATGCTTATCTATGAACAGCTGTAAACAAATTGACTCATTTTGTATATATTTGGAAGTATTTAGATATATCATGTTTGCTCATATTATCAAGGAAAAGTGAGCATGCTTTTTTCTTAACTTTCTTCTGTGGATACATACAAGCTTGTGAATACATTTGGACCCCCTGGCTTGCAAGCCTTTCGATGGCTGTCATAAACAATTGCCTCAATGCAGTGTGTGTGGTAAAGCAGCTGAGGAATCGTCCCCTTTTCTGGTGACTTTTTGATGGCTTGTTTGTGGCGCTGTAAATCACTGCACACAATGTACCTTTGGCACTATAGAAGAGGGAAGGCAAAGGCCTGTTCCTTAACACTCTGCACGCACAACATGGAATAACTCAAGCCCAGAGGGAAGAGTGCATATCACACATCGTAAGCTTAAGTAGGGCCAAAAGGCCATTCTCCTAGTACTCACTTGTGGAATTGGCCCTAGCCATGTTAAGATACACACAAGGGTCACTGCAAAGGAAAGTGAAAACTCAAAATTACATTACAACAGCAAACCAGAAAGTGTTTTCACCGCCTGACTGCACTCCTTTACTGTGCCACACATAATGCTGGATACAAGCTTTAGCTTTTTTCTTTTTACTACAGGTTGTTGCTTTTCTGCCCTTTCCTAAATAATAATTGTGTGCATAACTCATTTTGTAAGTAGATTTAGGTTCATGTTACTGAACCCCTGATCGCCAAATATAATCTGGAGCCCGTGCACTAACAGTCTCTCTCTCGTAGCCCGTGTTGCTTGCAATTTCAGATTGCATGAAACAGTCTGCCACTCCTTCAGTAATGTAGTTCGAGATTAATTCCCTCACATTCCTTAAAAATCTAGTGAGACAATAGCAAACATATTAGTTAGAATTTATTATATGTGTTGCAAGCACTTTTAGGCCAATGCTCACTTAGAAGTTCCACAGCATTAAACTTGTATTAGTGTTAAAGGTGTATAAGGATTACGACGTCCACACATACCGTATTTACTTGCATAATGAACACACTTTCTGAAAAATACATGTATACGCAAAGTTGGGGGGTGCGTTCATTATGCGTGCTAAAATTTTGAGTGAATTTTTTTCTGCGGCCACCTCTAAAAAAGTCTCAGTTTTGCCCGAAAGGCGAACCATGAATTGCGATAGCAAATGCGTACACAGCTACACGAAGTCAAAGTAATAATTTTATCAGCCCTATAAGCTTGCAAACATTTGCCAACTATAAATTAACAAGCATGGTGTCAGCGTGCACAGGCAAACATGAACACATCACACTCTATGACCGCGGACACTCGCTGTGAAAATGCTGGCATGAGGAAGCGCAGTAGCAACAGCGAGCAAAGTGACCTTCATGCTCTGTATCACTTCAACGTAAACTGAGCAGCAATTTTGTTAGCAGTTCAATTGGTGTCGAACTGAGGGCCGTCAGGGGGAGCCCTTCTCCTGGTTCTCTTTTTCGGTGTGCTGACGCAGCCCATAGTTTTCACTGCACTGTACAGAGTTCGCAAGGTGCAGTATAGATCAGTGCATCTGGCACTCATTCTATTCAACAGCCGGCTCATGGCACTTTCTAGTGGTTGAGCAGCCGCACTTACAGATACATTAAAGGAAATTTCAATTTTGGGTGTGTGTTGTAGGCCACATCCTATAAGTAGAAAGTAGAAGTGTACCACTTTGCCAGGGTTCGGTACCCTAATTAATTTATATATGGCCAAGGAAAAAAAAAGTTTTCTAGTTGTACTTAAATCAATGCTCAACTACATTTTGTTTTATTATTTACTGTAATATTAAGCAAAATCTAGCACACAAAATTATACCTCTGTACACACTGCACCAACATGAAAGGGAACACTTAATCTGTGTTCGAGCAGGGATTTCTTTAAACATGCAAGTCTGAACCCCACTCACTACTATTTGCTATATAGCTCTCATATTGAAGAATCCCCTCATGGAACTTTCTTATTTCAGCGCAGGAAAAAGGAATATTACTGGCTTTAAACAGAAATTCTGTGTTCCCTTTTCATATTGATGCGCCGTATACATATTGTCATTTCTACAGTCATAGAGTCATAGTCATTTCTACAGTCATAAACAGTCATAGAGGCCACAGATGCATAGCTTGAAGAGGTTGGATAAACTTCTTTCAGCAAAATGTTGAAACACAAGAGTATCACTGGAAATTGGCATCTGTCTTTATGAATTGGACTATGCTGAAATATGAACAAACATTGCCATATCTTAAACCAGAGATGGGAACATAGGGATCAGCCCTTGTATTTAGTATGTGCACATCTGTGTGCGTGACAGAAAGGCATAGAGGCATAGACAAACACAGCTCTCTCCTCATGGCTGCTGGAGGAAATAGCCTTGACTTGCCAGAGAAAAGCCAAATCTTGTTGATGTTTCCAGAATTTGCAATGATGTTTGCAGAATTTAATTAGTTGGATGTTCCACTAAAACACTTGCATGCATTCAAACAAACAAACAAAGGTTTGTTTGTTTGTTTGTTTGTTTGTTTGTTTGTTTGTTTGTTTGTTTGTTTGTTTGTTTGTTTGTTTGAATGCATGCAAGTGTTTTAGTGGAACATCCAACTAATTAAATTGTTTCTAATTAATTCATGTTGCACAAGAAGCTGGAAAAATCGAAAGAATTTTAAAAGTGCCTCAATGGCATTTTCAAAAAGACGCCCTCTTACCTTTTGTGCAGTGCATTCTGAAATTGCATGCCATTGATTTTCAGACACGTGTACAGCCGGTTGTGCCTTCAGCTCAAGACCAAATCCCGCCTTCTGCTGGTGACTGTACTTCCTGGAATTATTTATGTCAGCAGATGGATGAACAGTTAAAGGAGAGCAGAGCACAGTGCAGTGAAGCTGAGACTGTGTTCGAATTGTAAGTCATCTTGGCATTTTTCTTTACTACTAAACGGTATAAAAGTAGTGAAAATTTTCTCCAGCTAGGTCCTCTTTGTTCGGATGGCAGAAATAAAGGAACAGTTTGTTTTTGATGTGTTGCTACTAGAGTATACTGGTGTGTCAATACTAGTATATCCATATGAAGCAAACAGGCAATGAAGGCGTCATGGTTGTTACTAAATATAGAGCCCCTCATTTCCCCTGATTCTTCTCACTCAAGCTTACCATTTCACATTGTTGAAGGCCAACTGTTGCAAAATTTTACTTGAGCTAAATATGTTACAAATGTAAAGTACATGTAATTAATTATGACAAACTGTAAGGATGGTAATCACGTTGCCCTTTAAATTAACAGCATCTAAATAAGTTTTTTAGCAGGCAACTTAAGCACCTGGAAGTATGCAGTATGAGGCAGATAAGACATGGATTCCAAACACCATGCACAGCAGCTCAGCGATATGAAGAAGAGCTCAGTGCCACAACAAACGGCGCATTTGCCTGCTAGGGGAGCACTCGTGCTTATTGCTGTTATCTAAAACTTGAGCTGCAATCATATTGTGAAAAAAATCGCAACTGTCCTTCACAGTGCTTGTTTGTGTGGTTTGGTGTTTCCATGTTTGGTTAGACTTGTGGGGATCGAGGTGCCTTCCCGCGCCTCGTCCCCCAGCTCGCGCGTGGCGCTTAGCTCGATCCCCGGGAACCGCCGCCGTAACGGCAACATGGCGGACATGGCGAGCGCGCCTGACTTACTTTCCCGCGCAAACCGTGCTTCTCCCCCCCCCCCCCCGGGATTGGACTTGCCCCGCGAGAACACGTCACCGGGACGCGCCCTGATTGGCCTCCCGCGCGGCGGCCCCCGGGCACCCTCTCCACCCGAGCTCTCGTCCGCTGAGCGCTTCCTCACCGCGGCAGAGGCACACAGGCTCGCAACGAGGTGGTTACATGAGACCTTTGTTCTCGCGACTCCTCGTTATCGCGCTTGTCGGACCGCTACCCGGTTAGCCCTAGCGCAGCGGGCGCGCATACTCGATCGGTCTTGCGGCGAGCCTTGGCCCGTAAGCGCCGTGACTGTAGCACTGAGCTGTACCTTGGGTGAATAAACCCGTGTTTGTTGGCGATCTGACTCCGGAGCCTTCTCTGCGCCGTGTCGGAGAGTCAACGAACCCTGCCGTAGCGCCTTTGTGCGTTGCGGAGTGGAGGAGCGTCGTGCCCTTTCCTGACCGTCGCTCGTAGGGTAAGCCTTGTGCAAACCCATCTCCACAGACTTTCGTTAAATCAATGCCGGTTAATTCAATTTTTCAAATAATTCAGTCCCAACCAGAGGTCTTCGCCAGCGCCCATATTTTTCTATGGGCCAAAAATTTATTTCCATCATGAAATAACCGTCGCCAGATAATTCAAGCTTGACTGGTCATCACGCACGCGCCTGACCCCAATGGTGACTTCAGTTGCGAGATAATATAGTATTGAAACTTTGGGTAACAGCGCAAACAGACAACCACAAGAAGGGAGACACGTACACACAAGTGCTGGCTGCATTGCGCTTGCGTTGTTGGCACGAGTTTACCCTTGTTATGTTTTTCCCCTTTCCCTTGCTTCACTCTGGCATATATAAGGTGTGCTATCCTTGCCAATAAAACCAGTTGTTAGTCAGCGCTTGTGTGTACGTGTCTCCCTTCTTGTGGTCGTCTGTTTGCGCTGTTACCCAAAGTTTCAAGATGTACCAACTCGCCCAAAAAGAAGTATTGAAGATAATATAGTATGTTGGGTTGGTGAATGAACTGGGGTGCCACTCCAGTTGTCACAGGAGATTTCGTGAAAGATGCAACACAGCCCTACTGTACTTTTTACCATGGTGCATGGTCAGCTATGCACACATTCTCTGCCACTTAAGTATTGAGCAATAGTGCGCTTATGCTTCCAGTCAGTGGTTTTCTCAACTGTCTTGTTGTGCTTCAGAGAGGAATGAAGACTACACTTTCATGGTCAGGGGAGAGCCTCTCAGGTTCTATACTTGCGAGTGGCTGCAAGCACAAATGTAGAGTGCAACTGAAAATTGCATTCCTACATCCGAGTTTGACTATTACAGTAACTGCTACATTCTTGAGATGCAGTGCTGGGAATGAAGAGGGAGGGCGGGTGCTATTGCAGACGTGCCAAACAATGAATAAAGTCTCGGTGTGCTGGAATAAAGTATTGGGGATTGCATTGTAAGCTGCAAGTTTGTCAGTTAGTCACTTTCGGTGGCTGAAACAGGTGGCCGTACTAGCTGTGGAGTCACAATTATGTGGGTCTGCCAACGGAACAGAAAAGCTTCAGATTTGTTTTCTTTTGTTTTATTTCCGCCTTCTTTGTACTTTTTTTATTTTTACTCTATTGCAGCACTTCAATGTGAACAGTGAACTTCCCATAAACACCTGATATCACCTGATATCATGAGTGTTTGCTCATCGTGCCACCGACCATACACAGTTCTTTGAGTCCCTATAGACCACTGCTGATATGAATTTAAAGGGATTTCTGGGGCTGCCTGGCTATCTCTCATATAACTCCAGTTGTAAGTTTTCAGTACAGCAGACTACATTTGAAGCTATGTTATGCCGAATTGTCTGATAAACAATTTAGTGAACTTCCTTTTAAAGGTTAAATTGATTTCCAAGATCATCTTGGATTATCTGGCAGGGAGTTTACTGCATTGCCATTAAGTTTTTATGGCGGCTTCCTCTTTATACAGGCAATGGCATGTTGGATTAAATTGAGCATTTGAAAGCGAATGTTACTAGCACACACTCCATTATGTAGTGTACATTTCT
Source organism: Dermacentor silvarum (assembly GCF_013339745.2). Lineage (NCBI taxonomy): Eukaryota > Metazoa > Arthropoda > Arachnida > Ixodida > Ixodidae > Dermacentor > Dermacentor silvarum. The sequence continues at coordinate 207,310,093 of NC_051154.1, read as the reverse complement.
CTAAATGGTGCAACTTTGCTTAGTTCAATTGTAGACATTTGTGTTGCAGGCTTGTCATTGTGGTAGTAGTACAAGGCTGCGGATAGCTAATTGTCTTTGCATGTACAATGTGCAATTTATGAGCATCATTAATGAGACCAATGAGCTATGTTATCATGGCAGTTGTTTAAGTGTAACTTTTGTTTGACAAGCTTGCCACATGTGACATTATCTGTATTAGTCGATATCACTCTATTCTTAGGCTGACTGTCAGATTTTCACGTGCTTCTTTTTCTGGTCCTTCCTTGAGCTTGAACTATTTCAGTTGAGCATGATGAAAAGTACATTTAAGGGGGGACCTGGGCCTCCAGCCAAACTTCTATTGCTATTGCTACTAGACTAATGAAATTTACAGGCAATAGGTAATTTAATGTGCTTTAATAAAATATAGTATACAATTCTTTCTGTTCCAAATTTTTAAGATGACTGGCAAGAAATGTTTTACAGTAAGCAAGCTAAAAGTTGCATGAATATATTCCTGAATACTCAAGGAGTGCAATGAGCATTGTTTCAGGTTTCTGTCTCTATTCTATCCAACCTTACGAAATTTTGAATTTGTTACTTGATACATGAATTCTTTTTCTTTTTTTAAATTCCTAAAAATTCCAAAATGTTTCAGGGCGCAGTAACATACATTATAGGCTTACTGCACTTTTTGGAAGCCTAGATATCAGATTTTTAAAAATATTAAAGTTGCATGATTAGGAGAGTGAAAATTGCTGATGGCCAAAATCGGTTATTTTAGAAAAGTGGGAAAAACTAATCACCATGCGAGAAAAGCTTTTTATTCTCCTGGGTGCGTAAAATTTTGCAGAAAAGTAAGCGGTTTTTGCTGAAAAGCAAGCCAGAAAAGGTGCTCTTTCGAACGAGACGAATATGGTGTGGCTATGATAGGCGATTCTAGAATGGTGAGCGGCAGAATGGGTCATTTTCAGTGCTTTCATGGGCAAAACTGAGCATTTTCGGCAACGACATGTCATTTCAAGCTAGTTTCCCCCCCCCCCCCCTTCTTTCAGTAGGTGCGTCATAATATGAAGATTACAAAAATAATAAATTCAAAATCGATTTTTTTTTTATATTTTTGGCTCCAAGAAGCAGGTCCCCCCTTAATGTTAAATCATGCTTTAACTTTAAATGTACTTTTCATGCTAAATGCTTATGACTAGCATGGTGGAAAATGCATTTTGTAATTGTCTTTTCGCTGCAGGGTTGATGCAAACATTGCCAAGCTGGAGAAAGAGTGCAGTGAGCTGTTGAAGAGCATGACCACTAAATAAACTAAAAAAGCCCTCATCTGGTCATCTGTGCTTAGCATTCCATCTGCCTCGTCTTTGTTCAGCGTGGCTTCCCTTTGAAAGTACTATTATCCAAAGTGCCATGATCTGCCAGACTTCTTGTTGCACTAATGAGCATAGCAGTTCTCTGGACCTGAGGCCGGCTTACACTATTTAAAGAGAAGCTGCCATCTCAGTTATCTCAATTCCCACCATGCAGAGTATAGTTAAGAAAAAAAAATAGCTTGTTATTTCCTTACCATTCTCAGATAGTCTGATGTTAATCCTAGATGAGCTTGATTTTGTAATGATGAGTAAGTGCTGTACGCACAATACATATGGGCACTGTGTGTTATGCCGCTTGTCCGTAGCATCTTCCTAGCTGCAATATCACTGCCTGATATCGAAGTGTATAGTTCATGAAATGGCTTGATGAGTACAAGAAACTCGGCTGATTTTGAGGGTGTATTTTAGTACGAATTTATGGGTGGGGAGGGGGGGGGGGGGCAGACTCTCTTTTGTGAATGCCTGTCTAATCGAGGCAGTCTTTCATTTTTACTTCGCACTTGCATCATCTGTTTATACTCTGTTGTAGTTCGTTTACACTGCACTCGAGGGTCACGACCAGTTTTCTGGCATTATAAAAATAGATGGGTGTCATATACATATGTATGGCCCCTTAGGTGGTCCATGCTTGATTGGCATTATGCGTCAGTAGACAAGGCTCATACATTCAACTTGGATGCCTGAAGGCTGCTTTGCCTGCTATGCAATAAATCTTATTGTTGCTATGCGTATCTTTAATGTTTGAGTGTGCACAAAAGGCAGGGAGTTTAGTTCCAATTAAAGAAGCCAGGTTAGAAGCTTTTCTTATGAGCAAGAAGGAGTATAAATATTGTACCCACTTTTAGGCATATTTTGCAACACAATGGATGCTACATGTGTTATGTGAACTGGACATCATTTCATGGAGAACAGTATTTTAGTTTAGTTAAATAACAAGTTCCAAACATATGCAGTCAGAAGAATGTATGTGGATAGTCTACTAGTTGAAAGTGTTCACCTCATTTACAAACCTTTTCATTTTGACTTTTGCCATCTGTTCAGATTTTTTTCGAATTGTGGAAGTACCTCATTTCGTGCATAGTTGTCATTATTACTTGTTCTACAGATGCATTGTTCTCTTTTTGTGTGTGTTTTTTTTTAATACATATACATTTTCTTTTGGAACCTGTACAGTAATGTTAATGGCCGAATACTTGCATAAAAAATGCCTTCACAACTTGCCTTCTTTGTATACACTCTGCTGTTGTTGCTGTTCCAGTTCTCTGTGCAGTGCATTGTTGTTATGTTTTGCACCAATAAAACGTGCTGGCCAACTTGTGTTCATTTGGACTGACCTATCCATGTGATGTGCTCACTCTTGCCGTTAATGCATGTTTACAACTAGCATACTACTGGAGTAGAATCTCACAATGCCACACATGGTAAAACTTCGCACTTGTCTGCCACAGTGGCTCAGGAACTGTTGCGCCCTACTGTTGTGTGCAAGGTTGCAGGTTGGATCCTTGGCCACAGCAATCGCATTCCAGTGGAGTTAGAGTGCTAAAACACTTCTGTACCAGAATTTCAGTGCGAGTTGTTTTGTTGCTACTTGTCTTCTGTTTTTAATTTACAAGAAAGTTTAGCAGCGAAGCTGTTTAAGCCAGCCATAATTTGTGGTGCGTGTCAAGAAACTACCAAGAAAGAAAAAATAAACTTTCTCGCTCAGGCGGGATTCGAACCCGCGTACCCCCGGTCCCAAAGCGAGCTTCGCAGCCACTAGGCTATACAGCCACGCTTGCAGGACATGCATTTATGCGAACCATATGATTGCATTCAAGCGTCGTCGTCTTCGTCCACAGCTGGCGCGTTTGTACGCTTGTGCTCTGGCGATGTGAAGAGGTTTTGCACGCTATGAGAGCAAGAGAGAGAGACGCATTCACGGAGCGAGTCTCCTGGAATGCGGTGTCGGTGTTGCAATCTGCGCTATGCAAACGCGCAGTGATGGCCGCAAGTCCGAGACGCGCGGAAAGAAATTATCATCATCATTAGTAATAAGATGAAAAGTTCGCGCGCACTTCCGGAAAATGCTGCGCTACGATCTCCCAGCTTCGCTGTTTCAAGCGTTCCGCGGCCGAGTGCAAGGTTAAGCGTTTTGCTTAACATTTTAGTTATTAGTCTTGCGATAGTTATTGCGCTTTAGCGCTTTTTTTATTGTTTTACATTATTCCCACTCAGCTGTACTACCTTCATTGGCACTGTTGAATCTCCAAATAAGATGATATTCCAGTTAAAAGTAAGAGGAAGAAATGGAGTTAGGTAGGTTATGTAATAGACCAGATAGCTGGTGTGGTCTGTCGGGTAGTAGGATAGGTGTCAGGGAAGGATAAACACAGTTGGTGATATTAATGCGGAGGAAAACGAATGTGCAAAGCATTTATTGCATGCTGCAGATGCACCAAGCATAGCCAACTTGAATATAATGAAAAGAAGAGCAAACAGTTCATGTTCTTTCCAAGCAGAGTCTTTGATGTCACAAAAAGTACCAAAGCCAAGTTTGTAAAGAGAATGAAGATTTTGCTCCTAAGTTTTGCATTCTTCGTGAGTTTTTCTTGCTTACCCGGCACTTCCTAGGCCTTCATACCTTACTCTACCAAGACATCTCTTGCAAAGAAAAGTGTTCCATTCGTGTGGAGTGAAGATTATGAGCAAACTCATCCAGAGCTTGACGAAGTCATATCTTCTGACTGTCTTGATACTCCTCGAGTTTAACAGCCCCTAAACCACCTCTAGTATTTATAAAAACAATAGAGTGCTCCTCTCCGGGCTTTTCTGTCCCCTTCTTCACACATCGTGATGCCAACAGTGTCATGAATGTGATGTCACCAGGGTAAAAGCTGTTAATTGGTCCATACACAAGAGCATCAATGCTCATCCGTCAGTTGGCACGCCTTTGCCATGCCGTCACATGCCCGCTCTTCCTCGTCTCACTTGGCTGTCATGCGCAATTAACTGATTTCACCTTGTATAACTTGTTTTGCACCGTGCATGCGGCAGCATCAGTGTGTAGCCAAAAAGCATGGAGTTACTAATAAGCAGAAGTTGACAGTGTTTTCAAACAAGAGTGCCAACGTGACGTGCGGTACTCGCCTAGTGTCCGTATGGCTTCTAGAGAAGTGCACAGCAAGGAGGAGAGAACCTGTGGGTATAGGGTAGCGTAGGTGAAAGGGGAAGCATTCACCTTCGAGCTCAGAGTGGTTAAAGGGCTTAAGAAGCCTTTAAACTTCTGCATAAATATGCACTCTACATAGCCTGAGCAGTCCTTCACCTGCTTGATGATACAGAGTCACTAGGGCACCAGCTCAAGGCTATAGGTCATGCACCTTTGCAGAACCACAAGAAAACTATGCTATAACAAAAAACAAAAGAGCATGTTCTCATGGTGGTGATGGCCATCGGGTATTTCAGAACATAACTTGAAGGTTGAAAATTCAAAATGTTTAGTGACAACCAGGCTTTTACTCAATTTGCGAATCATTTACAACCTTTGGGGTAGTGGTTCGGGCTAGTTGGTTCTGCTTCTTCGTGTCCCTCTGTCCTGCTTCGCACTGTACCACTTAACCGAAGGCAGAATTGCAAGGTGGATCAGAGAATTGCAGCAATTCACATTTGAAGTGGCACATCGACCTGGCAACAAGCTTCCAAAGACTGATGCACTGTCAAGACTATACCTTTTATCAGCACCAGATACCAAAAAACTGCGTGCTGGAAAGCACAGAGTAAATGCAATCACACAGCAAGAAATTCTACGTACCAGAGACATGCCAACCAAGAATCTTGTATCTCTACCATGACAGCCTCAAATCAGATGGGCATGCTGAATTTCAGAGGACGTTTAGAATTATAAAGTAGCATTTTACATGGGAAGAAATAATACTAGTTTGAGCTGCTGAGCACGAGGTCGCGGGATCGAATCCCGGCCACGGCGGCCGCATTTCGATGGGGGCGAAATGCGAAAACACCCGTGTACTTAGATTTAGGTGCACGTTAAAGAACCCCAGGTGGTCCAAATTTCCGGAGTCCCCCACTACGGCGTGCCTCATAATCAGAACTGGTTTTGGCACGTAAAACCCCATAATTTAATTTTTTTTTAATAATACTAGTGTAAATGTATGTCTGTATTTGCCACCCATGTCAAACGTCCAAAGCTAAATACAAACCCAATGTAAACGAAATTGTCATTCCTACATAATGCACCACTTGAAGCAATCTACCTCAACTTTACTGAAGTAGGAAGGAGTGCGAAAGACGCAGGTTTTTCATATAGTGACCAAGGAAAATATAAGCATGGCTAAAACTAAATGCAGAAAATAAAATGCCAATTGGAATTGCCCCTAATGGAACGAGATATGTTCAAAACAACAAATTTGGTCTTTGATAAAATACATGCTTTACATCGCAAAATATAGGCAGAACAAGAGGGATCAGATGTATTAAGATTTTGACACCATACCACCCAGAAATCAACACTCGCAATATGGTGGATTCTCGACCTAAAAATGTGTTTGGGTGTATACTCGTCTCTGGTGGGTGAAAATGCATCCTGGAAAGCAGCAGTGACCTACAACACAGATGGCTTGGGTTGCAGTCCACACTCTGCACATGAAAGAGGTCCTTGGCTTCCAGCAGGTCACTAGTGAGGAATCAGAGGAATCATCACGATTGCATTACTCTTCAGCAGACTGCCAAACAACAAAGTATACATACAAATGTATAAAGAAGAGGAACTTCAACAATAGGTACTACTGCAAGTTGCCTGCAATTGAACCCATTAGTTTAACCATCGTCAAGAAAGGAAGGACTCGGTGGCTCCAAGTACCAATTTAGCAGTCCATACATGATCGTGAAGACGGCAAACAATTCTCAAGTCAGTTTACCAAGAGATTCCTGGAAAGACAACTGAGCCAAGCTTCATTGGGAACATTGTCCGGTACCACTCCAGGAGGGCTCAAGTTTAAGGTCTCAGAATGTGGAGTGTTGTGAGGACAAAGTGAGGAGCATGACAGAAGCAAAGGAAGAGAGAACAATAAGCTGCAAAAAAAATGGAGGAAGGAATGGTTTTACCAGTCTCCACTGAGTTCACAGTTTTTTAAGAAATCGAAACTACTGTTCATGTGTATATAGAATTTATTTTTGAATATAGGCAGCTATTGAGAGCTTCGTCAGCTAACTCCAGGCGAAAAAAATAGTACATACAACCACTGGAATATAATTGTTAGCCAACCTGAATGCGGACCGTACATCATTGTCACACCTGCACTAGATGTCTGTGTTCAAGCTGTAGTAGGTGGTGTGGTGTTGAGCAAAGTGAATTGAGACTTGCAGCATTCAATTCTGACACTGTCACTTTTATATGTGATAGACATATTTACATTCACAGCACATAATGTGACCTTTACTGCATCAAAGCAACAATCATTCTTCAGGATAAATCAGATCTCATAATTTCTGAATTTTCTCAGCAATTCATCAGCAGGTTCCTTGCTCCTCCAACTCGACAAAGCATCACTTGAATCATCCACACCTGCAATGCACAAAGACGTATATATTGCACAAGTATCAATAAAAGAAGAAAAAAAAAATGCTACTCTGACATGTTCCCTTTCTACTCTGCACTCCTCTCTCTTTTTTTTATCAGTTAATATACACTGTCTAGGCCCACAATGTTTCCTAAACCCGAAACCAGTAGCATCTACTTTAGGCCTGTAGCATATACCGAAACGGAGAAACTAAAGAAGATGTTTAACCCTTTCTGTGCCAAACTATTATCCCAAATTTTTACAAAAAACAGCCAAATTGGCAAGTGACTTCGCTACAAAACATTTAATCATAAAAGTGACAAATTCACTCCATTATGATGCAATTTTTTATGAAAAACATTGCAGAAATTTTATTAAGTGTTTATTTATTCAAAATCTCGCCCATTATTACAAAACTGAAGCTTAACAGCACTATACCATATACCATGCGATAGGTAAGAAAAGAGAACATGAAATCGAGGTTCGCCTGCAGAGTACATTTGGAAATACTCCAATGGGTCAGCTGTGTCCTCCACATGAAACGTCTAAACTAGAAATGCCAAAAACTGGAAGTGAAGTAGGCATGCAGGGCCACTGTCTTGCGATGTCAAAATTTCTAGAAGCACTGCTCTCAGAACAAGAGCTCAGTGCATCGAGAATTGCTGTCTTCTTCACTTAAAGAGCAGTACGCTTCATCTTTGAAATAGCTCGACTCATTGCTGAAGTCGGCTCTTGTTTTTCGCAAAGAAGCCAAGGAAGCTCGAGATTCCAGCGGCGCCATTTTTAAAGACTCCAGTTACCAACTTGTTTTACTTCCACTGCCAGAATAAACTCGCTCCTGCTTGTGCTGCCCCACGAATGCTGTGCTAACATCTACCAGCACTGAGACGAAACCAGCTCGTCCTTGGCATTGCCAGAAAGTGAAAAGTACCGTCAATGAGCATAGCTCACCCTTGGCCGTTTTTACCAGAAACATGTGAACGAACCTAGCTCGTACAAAACACAAATAGGGTTAAAGATCTGCCACATACACAAGCACGGAGCACTATCTTGTGGCCAGAGGCACAATAAAATGTACCTTGGGTGTGCAGATACAAATCTTTCACTTCACATGCTGGTACTCGTGACACAGAGCAATAACCGAGATGGACTGTCAATAAATGCTCAAGCAAAAGTAGGCTGATACCTTTGCTTTGGCTGTTTTATGTGATGCTATTTAGTATCAGATCTAACTACATTTATGTACTTGGAAGATTATTCTCATGCTTGACAGTCAAATAAGCAGCTCTGTTATATGGTTGGAAAGTTTGTTAATGCACGAAAGTAACCCATGGTCTGTTTACTATACAGGGTGTCCCACGTAACTTTAGCCAAACATTAAAAATATGCAAATGCCACCTAGCTCAACAGAACCAAGGTAATGCTGTTTGCGGTCACTTAGAGATACTCAATTTCTTGCATTCTGGCTAATTAGATAATTAGTCATAATTAATCAACTTCTCAATTATTATAATTAGATGAAAAGTGTCAATGAGAAAATCGTAGAGCACTATGAAAAACTCGCGATACAGCTTTCTGTTGCTCAATGCGTGCAACATAAAAGTTTTTCCGAGCGTGAAAGAAGCCCATGAATGCACGCAAAATTGCCGCGCGACTGGCCGCTCGAGGCACTTTGCGTGTATTCACGGGCTTCTTTCACATTTGGAAAAACACTTTTATGTTGCACGCATTGAGCAACAGAAAGCTGTATCGGGAGTTTTTCGTAGTGCTCTACGATTTTCTCATTGACACTTTTCATCTAATTATAATTATTGAGAAGTTTATTAATTAATTATGACTAATTATCTAATTAGGTGGAATGCAAAAAATAATCCGAGTATCTCTAAGCGACCGCAAACAGCATTACCTTGGTTCTGTTGAGCTAGGTGGCATTTGCATATTTTTAAAGTTTGGCTAAAGTTACGTGGGACACCCTGTATAGTGTATGTACTGTCCTTAAATTTGCTACACACAGTTTTGCTTCTTGTATCATACATAAATTTGCCTCTCGTATCACAATAAGTGTGTACCTTTATTTAATACAGCATGCTATAAAAAATCTCAAGGAAGCATTAGAATGCCATTGCTGCTATGCGGGGACGCAAAGGTCGGCGCTCTCGGCCAGCGCTTTGGGGCCGGTTGTGGATGGCGAGGAGAATAAAGTTGGGCGGTGCGTGCTAGCGGCGCAAGCACGGCACGCGCCAGTCCGTTCTAAAAGCCTGCTAAGCTGGTCTCCTTGTTTTGGCGCTCCGCTGCAACCCCTCGGTTCCCGACACCATCATCACGGGCTGTTAATATAGGCATTTCCTAACTGTACTATTCAATGGTAGTACATCTTATGGTTCACTAGTAACTGCAGAAATGGTTGTACAAATATGTTCACCAGCTTGAAGCTGTTGTTCTTGAGAGTGATTCAGCAAAATTTAGGGAGTTTTTAACATCACTTTTTGTTTGATCCTTTAGACAAAGAACTTTTTGTTCAGACTTCTAACGTTGAAATCCAAGACATCACACAGACACACTGGCACTGGAGTTTCAGCATGAAATTCAATAAATGGAAGTTTAACCTACATTTTCTGTTCTAATAATCTACCTATTGCTATGAAACTGATAAAAAATAAAGTTCTCAACTTTATCACTCTAAACTGATTTAGTTTTTCTCTTTAGTGTCCCTTTAAAGTGAGAATGTTCATACTGCAGCTAAGCTGACAGTACCCATGAACTCAAACTAAATTAGTCCTTGTACCTTTTTGTATATTTCACCAATATATGAAACTCCAACTAATGAAACAAAGTGTTTTAGATCTCTTGATGTTCCATTTAGGTTTACCGTATGTGCAGATTTTTAAAATATGCTCACTAGTCATTATGCACTGTATGGTAACAAAAGTGTTTAAAAGATTCCACAACAGCAAATTTGACAGGAAACAAGATGTGCCTGTTTAAAGATGCCTTTGAAACTTGCCCATAGGTATTAAAAGAAGGCGATTTCGTTCCCTAAACAAAGTAGATTTCCCAAAAAGTGTTTGGTGCAGTGCATTTTGCACAACTGCTGTGGTATGGCAAAATTTTCAACCTAGTATTACAGCACTGGAAAATGCCTATCACCAAGAGGAACTTGTATATACACATGGCAGACTGAGCAGAACATGGCTGCAGCCAGTCTGACAATTTAAATCCGTAGTGCCATACAACACAAAATAGCAAAGAATGCTGCTTACGTGTTTGCTTAGGTGCCTGATGACAGCAATCCATCAGCATTGGCTTCTTAGTCTTTTTGGTAACCCAGTGTAGAGACTGACAAAAAAATTCAAGCAAAACAGTCATTTTAAAGGGTGTAATAGTATCATCTTAAGCATTGTAGCATTCGTGCAATCAACGAAGCACAAAAGTTCAATAAGTATGTTCAACTGCATTGTTTTATACAATTTGTTTTAACAAGTATCTATACCTATACATTTGACTTTTTTTTTAATAGTGGCATTTACATATACTTTTGCCAGGACGACTAGGCAAGTGACCTATGGTACAAAACATTTAATCATAAAAGTGAACAATTCACTCCAACATGAATAGATAATAGCTTGTATGGTACATTGATGACTTCTGTAGGTTCCAACCCATAACTGGATTTAGAAGTTCCAGGTTAAATTGAATGGATGGATGGAAACAACTTTATTAAAAATCCGGTGAAGTTTAACGACCCAGGCTCAGGTCTCCCATGAGGAGACTTCGAGGTTAAATGGAACCACACGAAGCAGTCCACCGAGCTTTATAGCATGCACAGAGTAGAGCAGGCAACCTGTGCATCAGCCATGCCTTTGCAGTGATGCATAAGAGTGAACTTAAGCTGTTAGCCATGTGAAGATTTACCTAGTCTTAGTCATGTTCTTACTATTTTTATCCATCTTGCTAAGAGGGACGAAGTGAGGAGTGATATCCAGGTGGAACTTGCACACAGTTTTTCTATTATTACTGTTGTATACTTGCTTGCATGTTTCAGTAAACACTCAGTAGTGGTCAGCACAAGTGTCCTGTCTTCCATCTTTACTTTGTCTTTCATTCTATGTGCCTTTTCCAAAATGAACCAGGACCAACTCTCCTAGCTCGCTATTATTCTGTAGTCCTTCCTGAAATAGGGGGCTTACTGACTAAGGGGCACCACAACAGACCATAGTTGGAGATCGGCACTTAAAAGAGATAGACATGCCAGCGAATCCAGTGGTGCTTTTGCAGCGACTTAGAGCACGGATGCCAGCCTTCTTTTTTCAGCGTTTAGTCCAGGTTCATTTGTACTGCTAAAAAGCACCACTCTAGTTCCTGCTTTAAATATCCTCTGGGCTCACTCCACTTGCTTGCTTGCTGTAACCCACAGAGTTTCCCACAAAAATCACTACAGGGAACTGTGGCGCTGCAATCATTCAGCTACCACGGGAATGACGGTTAGTCCATGGATTTGTCTAATCTTTGTGCTTGTGGTTTCAATCATTCGTGTGACATAATTTATTATGCATCATTTTTCTAAATTTTCAAGTATACTCATAGTTTTCTAAACGCAGCAAGGCAATTAGTCTCTGCGCATATGAATGATAAGTAAGAATACTAGTTGCATTTACAATGCAATATATTGTTCAAAATGATCAATTCATTGCAAAGTCAAAAGGCGGTTTGAAGCCAGAAGTTGAGGCAAATTCATGTACTGGCCATCATTCCTATGCTAGATGATCTGCCATACTTGCAGCTGCTGTAGACATTAGCACCAGAGTTCCGGAACTCCAGTGGTTTTTGTAGGAAACTCTGTGCTGTAACAATGGCAATAGTGCCACCAACTTTAGTGGAAACAGGCTACAATAAACAGGCAAGCATGATATGCATGTTTCCTCTACATGTATGCTGCGAGTGCTTGATATTGGCTGCGATATTTAAAAAATTAAATTGTGGGCCAAAACCATGACATGACCATGAGGCACGCTGTAGAAGGGGACACCAGATTAATTTCGACCACCTGAGGTTCTTTAACGTGCACCCAATGCACGGTACATGGGTGTCTGCGTTTCGCCCCCATCGAAATGCGGCCGCTGCAGCCAGGATTTGATCCCCCACCCTCGAGCTTAGCAGCACAATGCCATAGCCACTATGCCTTCAGAGGGGATGACTGGTGAAATGGGTAACAGCATATGCCAAAATTCCGGATCGGGGGAACTTGTGTGTATGCTGAAATCTTGCAGATGAATAACTGCAAGGCACACGACACCTTTTACATGGTCATCACATAGCAATAAAAACTGATTTGAATTATAATCAGCACCACCTCAAAAAACACTGGAAGGCCCTACCCTTTTAAGTTCGACGATGAATGCACACAATGATTACTGTGACGGCACATGTAACACCAAGAATAGATTAAGAACCAGACCTTAGCCTTACAAAGGGTGGTACACCTACTGTAATGAATTAGTCTTCGAACAGCAATCTCTAAAGTGGTACGAAAGTCTTCTCACATAATTTTAGAACGAGCTGGTGCACCTTCTCACCTCCTTCTTTAACCTTACATGGTACAACATGTCCACCACAAAATGAGTAAGTAAAATTCTTTCATGAATAACATGAGAAGAGGCAATTCATTCATCACTTTTCATTCCTCTTTTCTTTAGATTAGTATTACAGATTTAGAGCTTTGCAGCTACTGAAGGCAATTTACATGGGATGAATGAACAAAATATATGTGCAAGTAATAGTCAGTTTAGGAGCATAACTAAGAGCTTTTATTTATTTATTGCGAGACAAGGTTTAGGCAGTCAGACTCTCCTTTTATTCTCTCGAGCGAGAGCCCCACTACCAGGCCCCAAAACCGTGATGTATGTACAGATGAGAATATGAAACGTATGAATAATGCTTCACACTAATTTCCCCGCGCGCGCAAGCGGCCAGCCAGGCTGCGACTTAGCCAGGAGGGAGGCGCCGAACGAATCGTTTGAGACGGGGAAATGTGAACGATCTCCGAACCACGATAACGATGGTCGGAAGAAACCTCGATGGGAGTAACGCGATAGTTCACTGGGGATGTTTGTTCATTAATAATGTAGGGGCCAAGAAAGCACGATTCAAACTTCTCACACAAGCCGGGTGTACGAATGGGCGTCCAAAGGAGCACTTCATCTCCAGGACGAAAGGAGACGTCTCGACGAGAGATGTCGTAACGTTGCTTGCGGTCTAGTTGACTAACTTCTGTGTTGAAGCGAGCACGGTCACGACATTCGTTAAGCCGCGAGACGAACTGTTCTGGTATACTGGCCGAGGTGTTAATTGGGGCAGTTAACAAAGCGGCGTCGATGGTGAATGTCGGCGAACGGCCGTAGAAAGGTGAGTACCCTGTAGTTCATTGGATAGCAGTGTTGTGAGCAAACGTCACAAAAGGTAAAAGTTTGTCCCAGTTATTGTGGCTTGGCCCGATATACATTGATATCATATCTGTTAGCGTGCGATGAAATCGCTCTGTTAAGCCATTTGTTTGAGGGTGGTATGCGGATGTCGTCTTATGAATTGTGCCACAAGCTCTGAGTACTTCTTCGATCATTTGTGACATGAAAGTCTTGCCGCGATCACTGAACAGTACACGAGGTGCACCATGACGCAGCACAATGGCATCCAGAAAGAAGCCGGCAACGTCTAAGGCCGAACTAGAGCGTAGAGGTGCGGTCTCTGCGTACCGTGTGAGGTGGTCGACAGCTGTCACGATCCATCGATGACCTGCTGGCGTTATGGGCAGAGGTTCGACCAGGTCAATTCCAACGATGGCAAAAGGTGTCTCGGGACATGGGATGGGCTGTAAAAGGCCAGCAGGAGGTGAAGTCGGTCGTTTCCGCCGTTGACACTGGACGCAAGAAGCGACGTACTTGGCCACAAAGGTAGACATGCCTGGCCAAAGGAAACGGCTCCTAACGCGGTGGTACGTTTTGTGGAAACCCAAGTGGCCAGCAGATGGGTTGTCGTGAAAGGCTCAAGGATTTGTGTGCGCATCGAACGTGGAACAACAGGCACCCAGCGGTGGCCGTCGATGGTGTAAATGTAGCAGTGCAGCACATTGTTGTCGAGGTTAAATAGTCGCAGTTGTCGACGTAATTGGGCATTTGGTGCAGAAATAGTACCGCACAATCGTTGGATAATGCTGCTGCAGTAGGGATCAGAACGTGTCAGTAACCGCTAGAGGTAATGACGTAAGTGGAGACTTAGTCTCATTATCAAGTGGCGAGCAATGGAGAGACGTGCTTGAAGATAATAGTGGCAGGGGGCAGCGAGACAAAGCGTCGGCATCTTGATGCTTTTTCCCAGACTTGTAGACAACGTCAAAATCGTACTCTTGTAATCAGACCACCCAGCGACCAAGGCGTCCAGACAAGTTTTTCATTGACGACAACCAGCATAAGGCATGGTGGTCGGTTATGACTGTTAAGTGGCGTCCATAAAGATATGGTCAAAACATTTATATGGCCCAAACTACTGCGAGGCATTCCTGCTCTGTTATCGAGTAGTTCTTTTCGGCAGCCGTTAATGCGCGACTGGCATAAGCAACGACTCTCTCGTGTAGTGGTATCACGCTGTAGAAGGACAGCACCGATCCCATGGCCACTAGCGTCGGTGTGCAAACAAGTTGGTGCATTCTCATCGAAGTGACACAGGACGGGGTCGGATGTCAAGGCTTGCTTGAGGGCTTGGAAAGAAAGCTCGCAGTCGTCTGTCCAAGTGAGAGCAGTGCCCGACGTCAGCAACTTGTGCAGCGGCGACGCCATGGCAGCAAAATGACTGATGAAGCAGCGGAAGTAGGATGCCAGGCCCAAGAAGCTTCTTAATTGTTTTTGATTTTCGGGGCGAGGGAAGCGAAGCACGGCAGCAACCTTGTCGGGATCTGGTCGAACGCTATCTTTACTGATAAGGTGCCCCAACACTTTGATGTTCTTTCGGGCAAAATGGCATTTTTTTTTGTGTTGAGTTCGAGTCCAGCGTTGGAAATGCATGTGAAAACTTCGTCCAAACGCTCAAGGTGCTGACGAAAAGTTGTAGAAAAAATAACAATGTCGTCTAAATAACACAGACAGGTCTTCCACTTAAGGCCGCGTAAAACTGTGTCGATCATGTGTTCAAATGTTGCAGGAGCATTACATAAACCGAAGGGCATCACGTTGAACTCATAAAGTCCATCCGGTGTTGCAAAGGCTGTCTTGTCCTTGTCCGCTTCGTGCATGGGTATTTGCCAGTACCCGGATCGAAGGTCGAGACTTGAGAAATATTCAGCGCCCTGGAGGGAGTCAATGGCATCGTCGATTCTTGGCATCGGATATACGTCTTTGCGCGTGATCTTATTAAGTGCTCGATAATCGACGCAAAATCAACAGAGCCGTCTGTCTTGCGGACCAACACAACAGGAGACGACCAAGAACTGGATGATGGCCGAATGATGTCTCTTTTAAGCATGTCGTCAACGTTGTCCGCAATGATTTTCCGTTCTGTGGAAGACACGCGATACGGGTGGCGGCGTACAATAGAACTGCCTTCGGTTTCAATGCGATGCACTGCGACAGAAGTGCGCCCCAAAAGCTTGGAGCACTACAAGAGCATTAAATGCCAGCGTCCTAATACCCTTGAGCAGGTGGCGTACACGGTCACTCTCTGGCATCGAGGTGTTCACGCAGCGGCAGAGGGTGAGCACGTCCTCTATGTACAAAGTGTATGACTCGCACGAGCGCTGGACACGCTCAGCAAGCTTCTTGGCAATATCGGAGCGGACAGAAGAGTTCGCGAAAATCTGGCGTAGGTGGTGTTTAAACGTGGTCCAGTTAACGAAATCGAGCTCATGGTTATAAAACCAAGTTCTTGCGACGCCGGTGAGGTAGAAGGCGACCGTGCCTAAGTTTTTCAGATTCGTTCCAGTGGTTAAAGTCACTCACGCGCTCGTATAGCTCCAACCAGTCTTCAACGTCTTCACCGGGAAGTCCAGCAAACACCGTTGGATCCTACTGAGGGGTGGTGACCGTCCAAGCAGGGGTTCCCGCCGGAGCAGGCAAGGTGGATGTCGCGGTAGTGGCCTGCTGGTCTTGAGACAAGGTCGAGTCCAGTTGGTAGAGGCGGCGACCCGAGCGGAGCTCCAGGGATATAGCGTAAGTGAAGCTGGAGAGAGACCAGCAACGAGAGGACGAAGGAACCGGACAGCACACTCCACCACTTGCGAGACAAGGTTTAGGCAGTCACTCTCTCCTTTTATTCTCTCGAGCGAGAGCCCCACTACCAGGCCACAAAACCGTGATGATGAGTATGTACAGATGAGAATATGAAACGTATGAATAATGCTCACAATATACATATATATATGTATATATATATATACTAGATGGTGTTTTAGTTAAACATTAAAATAATTTTTAAAAATCGCCTGTGGCATTTAGCACAAACCTAGTTATTGAGCTGGTATACTCGAAGTGTACATTACTTACACTGGATATCAGTACGAATAGCTGACTAATTAACAAAATTTCACTAATTAGCTTTTCAACGAATTACTTTAGCACACATATTGCAATACACGAATTGAAGCTAGTGATTTCACAAGGCACATCTATTTGTAATGAGTTTTGAAACTAGCACCAGTTTTGAGATAAGCGCTGTCAATCTTGCCGCAAAAATGCACTGTTGTTCCACTTACTTTTTAATAAAATGCCTTTTTATGGACTGAAGCTCTAAAGTTACTGGAACCACCATCGATTTTGTCGCAGTCTCAAACTTTGGAAACACATATCTCAAAACCGGTGTTATCTTTATAACTCGTTCCAAGTGGATATGACTTTAAAGGTCACTGGCTAAAATTTGTAAATTGCAATATGTGGTGTGAAATAAGTAGTTTAAAAGTTAATTAGGGAAAATGTGTTAATTATTCAAATATTCTCTTTTATTATTTTGTGCAAATAATGTCTGCTTCTGAGAGTAGCCAAGGAATAGAATTGTGGTACATGTCACAGGTGATATTTAAAAATTCTGTTAACGATAAAATAAAACACCCTGTATATACCAGGTGTTTCTACGACGAAACACCAAAGCGCGCTGCAACAGCGACGAGCATGGAGCCGCAGCATACTGGCTGCCTGCTGCTGGGTGACGTAAGCAGAACGTCGCCTTGAGGGGCACAGCTTTGCGCTTGGTGCAGCCTCCCAGTTTCAGTTTCGCGCACTCTGATAGCTGAAATTCACCGTGCCACAGTTCCGTGGGTAATGGCAAATTTTCCACATCCAGAAGTTGATATGACTTGTACAGATAGCTTGCTTCAATTTCCAAATTACGATGAGCCCGCTGAAACTGATAGTTTAAAACTTAATTCATGGATTTTTGTTAACTTGCTACTAATTACTACGTATCACCCATCACTCCGTGGTCACCACCACTGATAGCATGCCTCCGAAGGAACTGCCTATTTACTTCAGAATGGCTATTTTTAAATATTACTTCGTAGTCTACGTAGAAATACCCGGTATATTCAAACAGCTTGCCCTGCAGCACATGTAGGTATTAAAATGAAAGCATGAAAGCCCTCCTCATGTAAAAACTGTAGTTGACAAGCTGTTAATGTTTTCTGGAAGTTGTACATCTTTTGACAAATGTGCAATACAGAAAGGTAGCAAAAGGAACATGTCAACAGTGCTGATTATTTTGCAGTGGTTGAACAGCAAAAATGCACAGTAGAGAAGACCATGACTAATCTTGCTAATGACAAAACTACTTGTTTCTTTCATCTCACCATAAAATGTAGAGGTTACGAATTGAAATGCGTATTGATAGCTTTCACGTGACATAACGCACCCACCTTATCACCGTGTTGGGGCACAAACATGGCGACTACAAACACTTCAGTCCAATCCATCTGATTGAAAGCTTTCACGTGACGTTACGGACCCAGCTTATCATCGTGAGGGGCACCAACATGGCGGCTACAATGACATCAGTGCAAGCCATCTATATATTTAAAAAACACTAAATCGATAATTCAAGAAAATGGGGGGTCACCCATTTTAGATAAAACTGTCAAGGGCTGCACAGTCACTTTTGTCAGAAAATTGCTAACGAAGTTTGTTAAACACAACTTTTTCCACACTATGTGGCAAGTGGAAGTAGTAAGTAAACACAACATTCCAGTCATAGAGATAAGCCAATAAGGTAGTCACCAATATAGACAATAGACAATAACATACCGTAACATTAAGGTTGACATACTGCTGAAATGGCATGCTGAGGCCCGACTTTCTCCACTTGTCATATTTTTTCCGCTTTTCAGGGTCTAACAGGACATCACGTGCTTCTTGAATGTTCTGGAATTGCTGGGCTGGTTGCAAAGAGACAGAGGTGCACTTTCACTGAACCACCAGCTACAAATACAGTTGAACCTTAATTTAATAAAATACTACTAAGACCAATTTTTTATTTTATTTTTTTTAGAATTCATTTCTAAAGGTTATAAAAAAATTTTTATTAGAAAGCTTTCATGCAAGACTGCACGTCTTTTCTCATAAAGGCTTAGCAAACGAATTTTGCTGTACAGTTTCAGTTTGGGAAAGGGAAAAATTGTCATCCACCCTACTTTAGTAAGAAGCTACAAAGGAAGCGAATACGGGTTCAAAATGAAAGCTTCGCAGTTGAAGAAAAATTCATCATGGTCCTGGATTTTTTCTATTTTTCTTCAACTGCAAAGCTTTCTAAGAAACCCTTATGGGTTTCCTTTGTAGCTTCATGCTACAGTCAGGTGGATGATAATTCTTCCCTTTCATGAACTAATTTCCCCACCCTGCAGGCTTCCGAAAAAATGATTTGCCAGTTTCAGTTCAACAAAACCTTTGCACACTGCATTTTGACAGTATGTTCATGAAGGACCCATTTGGAAGCAGCGAGTAAAACACTTAACCGTCGCATTTGCTAGCCTGGCACCTTCTAAGTACCTGCAGTCGGCACATTACATTCGTGTTTGCAGGGACAATAACAAGCAAAATATAACGAGTGAGCTCCTGTGAGAACAGTGATGGGGAGCCAAATTTAGCTGAGCTCGCCTGTCTGACCAACTTTCATGGCCAATGAACTGTAACTGAAGTTTAACAACATATGCAATTCATGGTGCACTGGCATTGGCATGGTGAAGTTTTCATGAAAACTGGCATTTTTCAGCACTTTTGCATATTTGTGTATAAGCTAGAAGATGCACGAGTGGCAAACCAGTGCACCACGATGTGCACAATCTGCATTAAGGCTATGCTAAGTGCTCTTTTAGGCTTGGCATTACCCTTGAAGTAACTAAAACTGGGAAAAAACAGCACATAGGATTGGACAAGGCTTAGGAAGGCAGACACGAGGGTGCAAAGATAAGCAGAGCAATAAAAAGTGTATTGAAGTTTACAAGGTCAAACATAGTGCTGTAAATTTAGAGTGGAATGAAAGGATGTCCTTTGTAAACTATGTCCTGTTCTTCACAGTACTGAGCTTGTCTTCCTAAGCTTTGTGGCATACCTCTAATGCTGTGTTTATTTTCCTAAATTTCATCCTGCCCTTTCCACTACTGTTCTTGTTTCAGTAATGCACCAACTTGCCAACTTCACCACATATCTGCAGAATAACTAGTAGTTTTGGTATTTCTCACTTTTTCTGCAGGGGGGGGGGGGGGGGGGATTAATTAGCACAGCAGTCGCAAGATCAAATTCCCTGAGTGCTCAGTGATTGTCTTGAAGATTAATTGTACCTCACCATGGCATTAACATGGTGGAGGCCTCATGCCCACATGGCAGCATCAGCAGTGCTGTTTGGATTGTTCTCGATCACTACAACGGAGCCAGCGACGTCAACCATTGGGACGACACACACAAATTTTGGTATGTCGCTTTTTACCTAACCGAAGTTGCGAAGACATGGTTTTTTAACCACGAAAGTGACTTTTCAGACTGGCCATCATTCACCCAGCAATTTTGCCAGATATTCGGCATGTCCTCTGGACGCTCTGAAGTCGTGAAACAGAGGCTGGCAAGGCGCATACAAGAACAGGACGAGTCCTATACATCCTACATTGAAGACGTCCTCGCTCTCTGCCGCTGCGCACAGAGTGACATGGCGGAAGCTGACCACGTTCGCCACATACTGAAGGGTATGAACACAGTCGCCTTCAATGCTCTCGTCACTCAGAGCCCAAACAGCGTTGGTGATATCACAGCATGCCAACGTCTTCACATGCTCCAGTCCATGCGCCTGCCACGCACCTCTTGCGACACTCGTCTCAACGGTGATGTTGAGTTGCGAGCGCTGATACATACTCCCATCAGGGAGGAACTTCACGCACATCTTTCTGGACCTGCGACGCTTGCAACCGTTCGCCCCGCTCCTTCTGGACTGCGTGACATCATCAAGGACGAACTGGCGTCGATGACAAACGCCCAAATAGACAAGTCTACTG
The DNA here is from genome assembly GCF_013339745.2 of Dermacentor silvarum. NCBI lineage: Eukaryota > Metazoa > Arthropoda > Arachnida > Ixodida > Ixodidae > Dermacentor > Dermacentor silvarum. The sequence continues at coordinate 207,289,649 of NC_051154.1, read as the reverse complement.
GACCATTTCATCCGCCAAGGTATGTCGAAATTGCCTCCCGACCTCCCTCGACCGTTCAGTCTCCACCTGCCGAAGCTTACTGCGACCCCCTAGCTTCGCTGGCAGCCATACTACTCTCCATGGCGGTCGTCGCGCCCTGTTTGTTTCTACTGCGATATTCGCGGCCACATTTCTCGCTACTGCCGTCGGCGTCAGCAAGATGAAAGGCGGGGCGATGCTACCTTTGAGCGAGACAGTGCACCTAGGTTTGACTCCTATGTTGCCGGGCGTCACCCAGGTGAAAGGCGAGGCTACGCCACCAGGGTTAGATTCCTACGTTCCCGGACCGTACACAACCTCTTCTGGCCGCTCTCCTTCACCTTCCGAGGACGTGGCTCGAGCATTTCGCTCGCCCCGGCGTCGCTCTCCTTCACCTTACCCCCGTTCCTCATCGCCCTTGCGTGCTGCTTCCCATGTTGTGGACACCCGTTCGGAAAACTAGAGACTGCAGTTTTTGGAGGAGAAACTGCATTGTATCGGACTGTCCTAATTCCTCCTGCTCGCCCCGTCAATTTGCTCTCGGTTTGTGTGGAAGGTGTTTCTGTCGACGCCCTTGTAGATACTGGAGCCGCTATTTCTGTTATACATCATGAACTGTGCTTCCGTCTGCGAAAAGTGCAAATGCCGTATGTTCGGCCGGTCCTATGTGGTGCCAATGACTGTTCCCATCTTTCCTACCGGACAGTGCACAGCTCGCGTTCTGATAGACGGTATTCATCATCATGTGCAACTTGCAGTGCTTTCGACATGCGCTCATCAGATGGTATTAGGATGGGACTTCTTGTCCGCTGCTTCTGCACTAATTTCGTGCGGCGACCCAAGGATTCACATCAGCGACACAGAGACTTATCCCGTTTTCGATTCCGCATGTCCCAACCTCATTGCAGCAGCGGATTTTATTATCCCACCAGACGAAGAACGTAGTCTTACCATTGAGTCAACAGACATTGTCGACGGAGACGCATTGGTTGTACCTTCTCAGCACTGCATTTCTCAAGGACTCGCCATCGCTTCTTGCTTGGTCTGGTTCTCGAAGTGGCTATGCCAGCCTCACAGCCTTTAATACGACTCCTGAGCCACTCCTACTGCCGAAAGGGTCTACTGTCGCGAAGCTCACCGACGCTGTGCCGGTATGTGTCGTCAGTGTTTCACCTGCCATGTCTTCCGCGCATTGTACGCCCACAGAAGGCCACACTAGTGCTATTAAGACCACCCTGAGTGCTGATCTCAATCCGGCCCAAACCTATGCACTCCTCACCATTTTAATGAAGCATGAAGCTTGTTTTGACGTTTCTTTGCGAGGCCTGGGTCAGACCACTGTAACTACTCATCGAATTGAAACAGACGGTTCTCGCATCATTCGCCGTCGCCCGTATCGTGTGTCACCTTCGGAGCTAAAAGTTATAGAACAAGAGAACGACATGCTGACACGCAACATTATAAGGCCTTCAGCAAGCCCTTGGTCTTCTCCTGTTGTGCTTGTTAAAAAAAAAAGGATGGTTCTGTGCGCTTTTGAATCGATTATAGGGCACTAAACAAAATTACCCATAAGGATGTTTATCCAATGCCTCGTATCGATGATGCTTTGGATACCTTACAAGGTGCCGAGTATTTCTCGAACCTCGACTTGCGCTCCGGATATTGGCAAATTGCAATGCATGAGCCGGATAAAGAAAAGACTGCAGTTTGCTACACCTGATGGCCTTTTCGAGTTCAACGTGATGCCTTTTGGACAGTGCAATGCACCAGCTACGTTTGAACGCATGATAGATACAGTACTCTGTGGCTTAAAATGAAAGACCTGCCTTTGTTACTTGGACGACATTGTCATCTTTTCATCGAGTTTCTCCCAGCACCTACAACGTCTAGACCAAGTTCTCGCATGTCTAGCAAAGGCTGGTCTCCAACTCAATACTAAAAAGTGTCGCTTTGCAAGCTGAAGCATTAAAGTATTGGGCCACGTTGTCAGTAAGCATGGCATCCAGCCTGATCCCGATAAAATAACTGCAGTGCTGCAATTTCCGCCACCAACCAAACTTAAAGAACTCCGCAGCTTTCTAGGACTAGCGTCCTACTTCCGCCGCTTTGTCCGTGACTTCGCCACCATCACCGCTCCTCTACACAAACTTCCGACTTCGAGCGCGTCCTTTGTGTAGTCGGACGACTGTGAAGCCGCCTTCCAGACCCTCAAACGATTTCTCACGTCAGGGCCCATGCTCCATCATTTCGATGCAACCGCCCCTACTATTCTACACACTCACAGGTTGCAGTGTTTGGTTTCAAGACTGGCTTGGTGATTCAGTCACAGAACCACGTACCAGCAGACATGCTCTTATCAAGTGATAGCAAACAAAATTGAAATGTAAATAAAGCACACTATGGTGCACACTGTATTTTCATTGCACTACACAAAATTTTACGAACATATTCTGCAGGCACATCATTTGCCTCCAGATAATAAATGTGTACCTGCTTCTGGGTCACCTGGGTTCTTGTCTGGGTGGAATTTAAGTGCTTTTACCTTGTACTCACAGAGGAGTTGTTCATCCTGCAATGAGGTCAAAATACTCTGAATTAGGTCGAGTCCTGATCAATGTAAAAAATTTTGCACACCCTCTACATTCAAGCAAAGCTATTATATTGTTTTACTTGTCTCTTACAAATACAATTTCTTTTATGGCTGTTGTGGATGCCTAAATTTACAAAGCATGACAAATGAGATAGGGGTAAATTTATTACCAGCAAATTTAAATGTTTGTCTGTTTTCACAAGATTGCAAAAGCAGATGGGGGTACCACCGTGGACATGGGGTGAAGCATTCAATCATCTCATATAAGTTGCCATATGCATATTTTTCTTTTTCTTTTTTTTTCTAACCTAGCCCAAGTTATATGCAGTTTCAGTTCACTACAATAAATTATTATACTCACAATAAATGCATGAACTTGTACATATGTGTGTACGTGTGTGTGTACGTGTGTGTGTGTGTGTGTACGTGTGTGTGTGTCAGTCAATGCATCCGGACGTGAACTGGTAGATGTGGATCGGCAAGTAGACACTGTCCGAAATAAATTGCACATGAACGTCGTAGCTTTTATTAATGCAGTACGAGGTCACGAAGGCCAGAGTCATAAATACGTACGTCCATTTCACACCTCTTTTCGTTGTTCCAGGGCAACATACCCTCGTGTCGTTTACGTGCCGATTTTTTAAATACATGCTGGCACATTTCGCGCATCGCTTTTCCGCTCATGATCTGTCTGTTCAAGAGTCGGCTGTGCACGCTCACATTTTAAATTTTCTTGCGATGCTCTTTAGCCCGTAGGACAATAAAAACAAAAAATGTGATAAATTATAGAGTTGGCGCGCATGCGACCGCCGCCTTCAAGCGCAAGCAGCAGTTCGAGCAGACATATGAGCTAGATAAAGCGAAAGGAGAGATGCTAAAGAAGTTTCCATCAACCACTTGTTGATATCTCTCGACGACCTTGCGCGCGCCTTATCGATTGAAAGCCGTAGACTGTCTTTGCAGATGCACCAGTACTACGTACCAGTATAGTGTGGACTCTAAGGTCGATAGAGGTACTTAATCGCCACAGAATGATGGCACAATAGCGCAAATGTTTAGAGAAATGCCGGGAGACAACGTACCGAAGAGAGTTCGTCGCATCCAAGTACCTCGTAGTAGTCGGGCTGCGCTTTGCAACTGCCCTTCATAACATTTTCTAAAAGGGATTCCATAAGCACAAAATAGATTTACTTTTATCCCCTGATCCGAGGCAGATAAGCTCACAGAACTTGAGTAACCTGTCTGTACTTTTCACAACATACAATTTCGCATCGCAGGTTTCGCTGCGCGGTTGTTGCGCAACTGTGCACTGCTTATCTAGGGAACTAGGGATGGCAAACGAAAGTATTTCATTCGTATTTCCCTAGCATTTCCCTCTTCAATTTTTCCTCTCTCTCTCTCTCTCTCTCTCTCTCGTTAGCTTATCTTTCGTTTGGTGAAGTGCGGAAACGGCGGAAACCACCGAGCCAACCGAGCTATCAGAAAGAAAAAAAAAAATTAAGGAAACACAAAGCAACAGTGGTAACAGCTGCTCAAGAACTCAAGCCGCTCAAGCGTTACACACGACCGCGCTGACAGATAGCGCTTGCTAATCTCGACAGTTTCATCGACACGCTGCAGGCGAGTTTCAGAGCGTTTGTGTATGCCCAGCGGTTCGCAGAAAAGGGAAGCGCTTCTGTACAGTTCGTGTCGGTGGGTTCCTTTCTCGTTTGCTTTTGTGTCCGGTAGAATATTTCGCCACACCGAATCAACGTTTTTCTTAAATGCTGTGTTCTGTCTACCAACAAACGCCAGGTTCTTCGGTGCCAGAGCAGTCCACTGACAAACGCACTTTTGCTCAGTCTACGCGGCGACATGGCGAGCAAGGTCCCCCTTGTGACTCTTTCATCGGGGCACAAGATTCCTGCTATTGGCCTTGGAACTTGGAAGGTACAGAACATGTCTCGAAGAAATGGCGCGCTTTTTAAGTTGGACCATATAGGAGGCGTTGGTTGGACTGAGATGTGGTATACGAAGTCGCGGATAACCATATTTTGCCATTGCTAAAACTGTCATATTGCAGCATTGTTAACTACACAGAGGCCATATGTGTGTAAAACACCTGCTGATTGATTGTATGGAATTGTCATACAAGTATATGCTAAACACACGACTGACTTTTTCATTTTTAAACGTCATGTCTTAATTGCATAAAATTGTCGTACAACTTACAAGCATGCTAATATGAACTGCTGATACGCGCTTGACTCTTAAACGTTTTAGTGGGCTCTTTTCCTTGTGCTGTCAAAGAAAGACTCATGTATTCTTTAGTTTGCTAGGTTAAACTCGTAATTTAGGTGCACATTAAAGAACCCCAGGTGGTCCGGAGTACCCCACTATGGCGTGCCTAATAATTCACTGCATGCAGTGCAGCCTCTGCATTACTTCCTTCAGGTAGAAAAAAGCTGCAACCTGTAAGTTTATTTAGGGGTGACTTATGCTCAATCTGCATGGCCTTCCGCACGCTTGTTGACATGCGGAAAACTGCACATATCACACACAGGTGCACAGATTTCGGTTTACACTGCTCATGCACACCCAGTCTAAACCAAAATTTGTGCGCCCATGTGCGGCATGTGCAGTTTTCCACGTGTGCAGAAGGCCATGCGGATTGAGTGCAAGTTGCCCCTTATACTACTACCTTCTCTTGAAAGATGTAACCCGCCGTAGTGGTGTAGTGGCTTTGGCATTGTGCTGCTAAGCCTGAGAGCGTGGAATCAAATCCCAGCCGCGGCAGCCGCATTTTTATGGGGTCTAAATGCAAAAAACGCCCCTGTACCGTGCATTGGGTAAAGAACCCCAGGCGGTCAAATTTAATGCAGAATCCGCCACTACGTTGTGCCTCATAATCATATTGTGGTTTTGGCACATCAAACCCCAGAATTTAATTTTTTCAAACATGTCATAGTACAGGGTTTTTTGTGCAATATGTGTGATCATTGGGCAGCTTGCTCTGACACACTTGCCACAGGCTGCACATACAAGCACTGCACGGAATTTCTACTGCAAAGTTGGGCTTCTCTGCCACTGTACCTTAATTACAGCCATGCGGACATAGTTAGCATTTATGCATTTATGTCTGTTATGCCACCACACTGTGAAATTCTTGTTGCTATATCTGTGCATGCCAATTCTTCAAACAGCACCCTCATTGCCCTTGTCTTCTTTGTGGATGTACAAGAACAGAAAAACTATTTTGCGGAACAATGTTTCATGGGGAGAGGGCAGCATCTGTGGAAGCATCCAACTTTAAAGGGAAGCTGAAGAGGTTTTATAATTGCAAGATTTACGGTGGTTTGGAAGGCTGCCACCATATAATTAAATTCCTAAAGTTATTTTCTCAATAATGGAAGTAGCAGCTCGGCAATTGCCATTTAAATTTTCATCTCGCACTGGCTGCGAGAAAAATGTCACCCCAGGGGTCATGTGAGGGCTCTATTCAAATTGTGCGCCTCGTCGATACCGAGGATGTCGTCGTGATCGTCTTCGCAAACAGGTCCGATTAACAGGCCTGCGGCGTCTCCCACAGACGCTGCTGCTTGTTTGTGCTAAATTAGAGCGACTTGTGGGGACTTGTGGCCTGTTAAACTATGGTTTTCATATTCAAGGGGTGAAAACTATATTAATTCACTGTGACCTCACTTTTTGTTAGGTGCTGCAGCTTCTCTTTAGGGATTGCCACCGACTAACTGCAAGAATTTCCACGCCAGCTCCTTTTAATCTCATAGATTTTCGTAGCATCTAGTATGCACAAGTACTTGACTGCTAAACAATAAACAGAGGACTACATTCATGGAAGAGAAAATTATAGGCATAACATTAAAGAGAATGGAAGAGAGTAGCATGGATTAAAAAGTAAACACAGGCAGTTGATATTCTAGTTGAGATTAAGAGGAAGTGGAGTTGGGTAGGTCGTGTTAATGCATAGTGTCGATGACTGGTGTTCTTTCCAGTTAACAGAATGGATGCTGAGAGAAGGGAAACACAGCTGAGGGCAGCTGAGGATTAGCTGGTGTGATAAGGTTTGGAAATTTTCAGGCGTAGATTGGAGTTGACTTATGCGAGATAGGGTAATTAAAGATTGCTGGGAGAAGCCTTGGGGGGTGGGTCCTGCTGTGGACTTTAAATAGGCTCCTGCTGTTGATGCTATTGCATTGAAAAGCAAGCAGAGACTCAACCTGACAACTTTTGTGCACTTCAGAAAAGGGGCCCAGATGTACAAAACTGCTGTGAATTTGCAGCGGCAGACCAGCATTGCTAATGACATGATTCGGGTTCAGAATTAGAGTTTTACCAGTCTTTTAATCATTTTTGTTAGCATTAAAGGACTGTGGTCTGACCTTCATTCTCTCCACTAATAACCCGCAGCTTTCCACCAAAGTTTTCAAGGCATGATCTGGCAGTCTAAACTGATTTAGGTCTCCTCTTTATGTCCCTTTGAAAGAGATAAAAGTGCTAATGGAGATTAATGGATAATGATTAATGGTAAAAACAGTAAGACCCAGTAAGAAGTACAAACAAAATTTACATGCACCATATTTACAAAAAAGAGTGTAAAGGAATAAAACATGGGTATAAAATTTCTCTAGATGTGACAGAAAATTGATGTGATCCAGAGTATTGTACCATTACAAGTTGGCACAAGGTGGCACAGGTTGTGCTGTCGTTATGTGTTGCAAAAGGGAAGCATGAAGCTGGTGTTGGTATGAAAGGCATCTTGATGTGCATGTTGGAGTTTGATGTCATTCTCTAGGGTTGCAATGTCGGCTTGTTGGTAACGCATGTCCAATAGGTTTACGGTAGCGTGATTAAAAGACAGGACAAAAGAAGACACACAGGGACACATACAGTACTATGTGTGTGTCTTATTTTGTCCCATCGTTTAATCCCGCTCCCGTAAACCTAGTCATTCTCTACTTTGCTTTTAAATAAAGGATGTTTGTGCAGTGAATTTTGATCAGATGATTTGACATACCGGATGCCACATTTAATCTTTTATTCTCAGCTGATCCAACGACCCCATAAATTAAGGAGAGAGAAATTTAGTGTTGCGAAGACCTTATATCTGTGTGCTACTCTTTATGGCGCAGGAAGTGGAGGTTGACATAAGAGGAGCATGTCGCTGAATATTGCCAACATTTGTCAAGCCTCTTTCATATTTTTGTAGTATGAACATGGAAGATTTTCTGCAGTGCCTTATGCTGCAGCTGTGCCACAGTTTATGATCCCATGCACACACAAGTGTTTGAAGTCTGCAATGGAAATGTGGGACAGCACAGCTGGCTTCCACCGGAAAGGCATCGCTACAAAATACCGGCCCAGAGCCAGTATTTTGTAGCGATGCCTTTCTTGTTCCACATTGAGAAGTTTCAGTTTTGATGTTGTTTATTAGCTCCTGAATTCACACGTATTAACAAGCTCACAGAATTATAATTCACTCATTCAACTTGCTTAACTACTTATAAACCATTCAGATTCTAAAAATTGTTTATTAATTTGCAAATTAATACCTTCACCTGTGAATTGAAAAAAAAAATTTAATCAGCCGTGGGATATTATCCACCATACTTTGATTAAGTTATAGCATTTCATGCAAGCAAGCAAACCATTAATTTAATGCGGCAAGTGTCCCACATTCCCGCTCCTTTGCTCACCTAACTATGTGTGAACTCAGTATTATCTTGTGCACGCTTAAATTATGCTCTTCATTACTGAGCAATAAGCTAGTTAGGTGCAACATTTTGTTTTGCTCTGCTGTTGCGACAAATACATCGGTGTCATGACGGCCCATACACTGTCAAAGGAAAAGGTAAATTTGAGGTTGTTACGAACATTTTGCTAAGGGTGAGTGTGGCAGCCAAGACACGACAATCGTGCAAGGGCCACCTCTAGCACGGTACATGTTTGTATGATCATTGTGGTGTCCCCTGGCAGAGAGTAGCAAGCTAAAGGGTTGAACCTTAGGCCTGCCTCTCCGTTATATTATAGAGTTAATCTTTCACTCTCTTGTGTCCTGCTGCTTTGTTTCTGGTGGTAAATATAGAAGTTGCCTGTAAGGTCGTGAAAGTGATGAAATATTAAAATTTTTCATTACTTTACTAGGAGTGTGAAATAAAAATTAATTCATTGCAGTTAAAATTTATTATAGCATTCATATCACAATGGGAAAAAGAATAGAGTAAAAGTCTCACACAAGGTGATCAGCTTGAACTACACATTCACCTGTTGGCAGGAACCATTGGGATTTTGAGTTGTGTGTTTTTTAATGTGTAAATGCTCATGGGTCAAGCTTATATCCTGCTGAGGATAAGTAGGGACTACTGGGCTTAATATACTCTAAGAGTACACTCTTTAAGCTTAGTCTTGCTTGTTTACTAATTGGGGGATGGGGATTATGTGTGTGCAGAGGTGGGACGGTGCATTTCAAGTATCCTTAAAGCAGTTTATGCACCAGTCAACATCTGTTTTGTTTACAGTTCTGGCACTATAGTTCTGAGCACACATACCATTTTTCTAAACACCGCATACACATTGCCTTGCGACTAAACTGATGTGCTGTGTTCTTTTCACCCAACAGTCTCAAGTGGGTCAGGTGTATGAGGCTGTCAAGATTGCCATTGATGCAGGGTACCGGCACATTGACTGTGCATTTGCATACCAAAATGAAGAAGAAGTTGGAAGAGCAATTGAAGATAAAATTAAGGATGGCACTGTGGAAAGGAAAGACCTTTGGATCACTGGGAAGGTACGTACTGCTTGAAGATCCATACGGAATTTCATGGCTAGTGTGTGAATAATTTTTAAGTTCTTAATCTCTTAAAAAATTAAGTCCTTACTGAATGCTAAGTGTTATGCATAATAAAAATGAGAAGCAGTACTACTTTATTTGTATACGCAAGTTTGTGAAAAGTAGTGGAAGAAGTGCACAATGTGTGCAGTTGTTGGTGTGAGGATGGGAAGATCAGCACTATCACATGAGAAGAAAATAACAGCATGAACAAGGATGAAAGCATATAAAAAATTATGCCATCATTGTGATTTAAATAAAAGTTATGTATCCTCTACTGCTCACTGTAGACACCACCTTGGGTCTGAATCGCAATGAGTCCTCAAAAACATTCATTGGGGTTTATGGCGATACGAGAACTGCTCTCACAGATGCTGCAATATCAAATACTGCAAAGAAGGGAGACATTTAGTGAGGCCTTCCATATGCATTTTGGAAGCAGACATTTTTTTGTTCAATATGCGAGTGTTCTTCAGCACACTGATGGTGTATTAAAGCTATGCTAGAGTTGCAAGAGATATAGTGGAGGGCTGTGGAATAATTTTGGCTATCTGGCCACCTATGGGCTTGTAAATCTATGTAGATGAGAATTTTTGTATTCACTGGGAACTGAGTCGTCCCTCAGTGGGCACCTAAGCACATAATGGATAAAACTGAACATTGCAGTATTAATTGCTTCATGTTATAATTATTCCACAGTGGCCCTATTTTTTAGTGGACTGAGATGGAATGGGAATGTAATGAAATGGAATGACCAGAGTGAAACCTGAGCTGGCTTGCATTTGCCACCAGTCTTGCAAAAGCAGCAACTTATATATAAACAAAATACATCAGCCATGTAGGAATGACTACTAGTATTGCTAACTTGTATAGCTGATCACACTAAGCTTGCTTGCTTATACACTGAATAAATGTCTAGTTTACGGCTAGTTTTGGTTAACAACATTGACTCTTCTTATACTATCAACATTTTGCAAGTACCTGATAATAAAATCAGGTAATAAAATTATTCCTTAGAGATCCAAAAGTAGTGGCTCATACATTTTCTGCACTCATTAAATACAAATTAGCTCGATGTACAGTATATCAATCGCATTCATAACGAACATGTGATCATGAAATTGGCAGGACTGCTGCTATTTTGTAATCTGCATAAGGGCATTGGCACTATGCCTCAGGTGTAACAAGCACATGCAGACTCAAAGCTGTTACAACAAATACATGAGCTCTTCTCTCACTCGTCAATGATATTGACATTCTGAGTCATGCGCCAACCTTAGTTCTCACTGCCCACCAGGGCCGCAATTTTGTAGTGTTGCCTTATGACTGATTCTATACTAGTCTTATCGTCCACCGCTCACGGCCGGCTGATCCTGTTGATAACGTGAGCGGACCGTCGATCTGACCACTGACAAAGCGCGATAAATGCGAAAAGGCATTATTACCAGAAAGGCATCGCTACAAAATACCGGCCCAGTTAGCACATAGCACATTGGGGCTCATGCTTTTCATTGACATCCCTGCAGAAGTGATGAGAAAGTTAACAGGCAAACTGCTACACTGTTAGCACATACTGGCATTTCCTTCTGTGCATGATCTTAAGATGTGGAGGTAGCGTCAACTTCTAACCGTTTGGCTGAGCCAGTGTACCCTTAGCACAAAGCACACTGTTTAGTCCCATGTTTAGCACCTGCAGTTCCTTCAAGGGCTCTTGTTTTTGCTGAAATCCATGCTAATGGGCTCAAGTAATTTAAGCACTGTAGTTTCATGCTTTAAGCTTGGCATAGTTTGTGCAAGGTAGTAATAAATATTGACTGTAATGTGAATAATTATTACTTACTGTAAAATAATAATTATAACATTTGTGCTCTAACCAAACATCAGTTTTAGAAGACACAGAAGGAAATAATTCTAGGAAGCATGGTTTGTTGAAATCAGCAATATTGGCTATCAACCTTCAAAGATGAGAAGAGCTTTTGTACGAGATGAATGCTGAACTGACAAGGAAACACCTCAGAAAAGCAATTTATAGTGATTTAAAAGAAGCCCTTCTTATGAGAGCCTTGCAACAACTTTCTGTTTTTAGCACATTGGAGACTGCAATGGTGCAGAGTAATACTCACAATGGCTGTGCCCATCTGTATGTTGCCTTGCTCAGCTTTGATATAGTGGTATTGTTTTGCACCAGCAGTTGGTTCTACTACCATATATGTAATTTATGTGCCACATTAAAAAAATGTTGCAGGACCCCTCTAAGTGGTTTGCTAAAGCTGTTCAGTGACAGATTGATTCCATTTGCAAATTGTTCACATGCAAATAAAGGCATTGCTGCCTCAGAGCTGTGCACAAAGACATTGGTTTTGTTCAGGAAATTTAGGGATATCGGAATTGGATGACGGAAGCAAAATATGGAGCTTTTGTGAGCAAAATGTGAGTGTTTGTTGCCCGTGTCTGTTGCCCTCACCACGTCCATAAAACACCATATGCAGCAGTGTTCTTATAGATCAGCATTTGTCTACAATAAACAACTTAAAACTACAGTTAGTTCAGGCTGAAGTTCGTTTAGGATGGTATACAACAGTCATCGTAAACTGATATCTTTTTTTAGTCATTACTTTAAACACACTGCAGGCTCTGTATGATTAAAATAGTTACTGCACTGGTATATGAATGAATAATGTTGCAACGTTTCAGTGCTGGAACACTTACCACAGCAAGGACAAAGTGTTTGAGTGCTGTGAATTGTCTCTGAAAAAGCTGCGCCTGGAGTACTTTGACCTATATCTCATGCACTGGCCAATGGGCTACCAGGTGAGAGTGAAAAGAAGTCTCGTGCAGTTGTAGATATTTGGGACATAGTTTCTAAAAGTAAGCAAATTTTGTGTATTAAATGTTTGTTTTGTGATGAAGTCTCCTTTGTTGTTAGCATTACATATAAAATGCATCACAACTTAGCACAATGCTATCACTATTCAGATCCTTGTATGGTTATTTTCTGTACATTTTGATTTGAGAAAGTAGGCATATCCTTTATCTTGGAATATTTTAAAGTGTTTGCAACACCTGTCATGGTCCAAAGAGGAGCATGTTCTTGCAGTGATGTGCTATAAGTTTAATCCCCACTCAAGGTCTTTTTGCATCTTTATAAAAGCTGCAACTTAAGTAGGCATTGACCCTTTTCTTTATCTTTTCCTCCCAATTTGAGAGGGTTGTCGCAAAGAATAGCAAATGGAGCAAATTTTACAAAACTGTGCAAACCCATTTCAGCCAGATACTGCAAGAGAAACGTGAAAACTTATTGTCCATTAGCCATCTGGCATTCTTCTTATGTTGGTCAGTCTATATTTGGATAGTCCTAAGTGTCCTTTCACCGTTAGTTTCGATTCAAGGGCATGTTCATAGCAGATACACTGAAGATACACAGGCAGAAGTTTGTGTGTCACATGGTCTTTGGATGTTGTGCACCAGCTCTAAGTGATGGCAGGTGTTAGGGCTGTCCTGGCCTGAACCCTCCATAGAGGGACTTCCTCCAGTTGATAACTGGTATGGAGAAGAAAACAACAGCAATACGGCATCAAGTCAATGGTTCTTGTAATCGCTAACAATTTTGAAAGTAACTTTCAGCAATAATTACCTACTTCCCTGCAAGCAGTTTCCTGCTGGAACTGAACCTTCTGTGATCTTTCAACTTTCTTGCTTCTTGTGTGATAGCTTGCAATGCCATCAGCTATTTTACTCAATTTCATGCTTATTCTCTCAGAGGTCACATATTGCAAGGCTTCTAGATGGCTTGAGAATATTTGTGGCAGTGTTGTCTAAGGGCACACCTAATGGTCATTGGTGCTAATGCTGTTGCCTTTTCTGCAGGAAGGTGGTGATATGTTTCCTCGTAATGAAAGTGGAGATTTCATCTTTAGTGATGTAGACTTCCTTGAAACTTGGGAGGTAAGTGTAGAAGCTCGATCATCAGAGCTGGTCAGCTCTACATAATGGTCATTACTTACCCCTTTCTTTGTACTGTCATGTTTTTGTACAGGCCTTGGAAGAATGTGTGGGAAAAGGGCTAGCGAAGAGCATTGGTGTTTGCAACTTCAACAAAGACCAGCTACTTCGTCTCCTAGAAGCAGCCAAGATAAAACCTGCAAACCTGCAGGTTCGTGCATTTAAGTTGCATCATGGAAACATGGTTTAATTACAGAATTGAAACCAGCAAATGCTCAAGAAATGTCCATTTAGTAGGAATCCTTAGATTACAGCAGTTATTAATTTTCGAAAATTCAGATTTGTTTAGTTTGACATTCATCTTCACGCCTGTAGCCAAAAATATGGGTGTTCCTTGTAGCTTCTTCTTCTCAGTGCATAAGGAAGGCTGTAGGCACTGTAGGAAGATGCTGTATGAAACACAAGTGTGTTTGGAACTTTTTTGAGGTGCATATCTCAGAACTGATCCTGGTTTCAGCACTCCTATTAAATGGACATTATTTGAGTGCTCACTGGCTTTAAATCCACAATTACATGTGTGCTAAGTTATTCATAGAAAAGTTAGTTAATTTAAGCTATTTTGAAGAGCTAGTTGCGGTTATTGCTTACTTTTTTTTATGTGCACAGCTACAAGTAATGTTTTGCCAAAAGAAAACAATTTTTCTCTGCTGCACCATTTTTTCTTTGTTTTCCTACTTTTCTCCTTTTTTTCTGCCTTTCATTGCATTTTGGCTTGTGGTCTGTTATGGAAAGATTTAAGAATGTCTTCACTGAAACACCTGGTGCAGAGGTGTGCCTTCTACAGAGCTTCATGTACAAGACAACAAAGATACAATAATTGCACCTTTTTGTATTTAATAATAAGTGCTTTTGATTAAGGTAATTGTGTTTCCGTGTAATGAGTGTCATCCACATGTATGTAGAATGTGCAAGTGGAACACCTGCTTTTAGAATGAAGCCTTCAAGCTCAGTAGACTTAAACACACTTGTTAGTTTGTTCACAATTTTGCATGTGCCATCTGCCATTAGCCACTGCTTGAGACAACTTAATTTACCCGCCGCGGTAGCTCAGTCAGCTAAGGCGTTGCGTTGCGCTGCTGAGCACGAGATCGCGGGATCGAATCCTGGCCGCGGCGACCGTATTTCGATAGAGGCGAAATGCAAAAACGCCCGTGTGCTTGCGTTGTAGTGCACGTTAAAGAACCCCGGGTGGTCAAAATTAATCCGGAGCCCTCCACTATGGCGTGCCTCATAATCGGAACTGGTTTTGATACGTAAAACCCCAGGAAGAAGAGACAACTTAATTTGAGCATGTGGATGGGCTGGCCACTATTGCTTGTGCATTTTGTTCTGAAACTGGCTTTCATGGCTTACTTTATTCATGACATCATCCTAACCTCACTGGTTGCCAAGCTTTAAAGTGAAGTCATTCCTTGTCACTTCACATGGCTTCATCATGCTTATCACTTCACATAGATTCCGGCGTAGCTCACTGCCAGAATCTTTGCTGCACATGGGTCAGTGCAACTAGCAACGGCCTGCCAATCAGACTCTTCTAGCTCGTAATAAAAAATTCTGAGCCCAGTGACCTGTAGTAAAGGGTGCAAATGCATTCTACAGCACACTGTTTTCCTGCTGTAGGCTAGAATGTGGCTGGCCGGAAGCCTTTGTCAGAAGTACACAGGCCACTCTACATGCCCAGATCTGTTGTTGCTGGGATCCATGATGGTGCTTCAGCCGCACTCTTAGTTGTCTAAAGAATCTCTAGAGAGTCAACATGATAGCACCCTTCATAGTCAAAGCATTGGAGCACCAGGGATGCTCTACAGTTTGCTTGGAGTCTGCTCCAGTCATGCATGCTGCAACCTGTGTGCATTTGGCAAAGGTTCAGAGAAGGCTAAATTAGTGCAACAAACTGAGTGGTTGTTTTCGTCGATCTGCCCTGATGTTATCATGAGTGATTTAGCCTGACTTTTTCAACTACCACATATCCTGAGATAGCTAGATGGTGCATTTATGCTTGCATTTAAAGTGCTTTGGACTTTGTGGATTGTTTAGCTTTCTACACCTCTTCTTTCACTTATTGTGATTATTTTTGTGCATTTCTAGATTGAGTGCCATCCCTACTTGAATCAGAGTGAACTGATTGACTTCTGCAAAAAGCACAACATCTCTGTTACTGCCTACAGCCCCTTGGGTTCCCCTGATCGCCCATGGTAATCTGAATTATGCAATTGTGTGAGGGATTGTTTTTCTTATTTTCACAGTTAGTGCCCAATGACGACTAACAAAAACGTGCACTATTGCCAGAGAAGCTTTCGGTGCATTAAGTGCCTGCATTCAGTGAAGGAAAACATTTGTACAACTTATACTACTCTGTTGTGCACTCTTGTATGCATTTCTGAGTATATGTTATCCGAGATAGTGGCAGCAATTAGTCATGTGTATTTCATCGTGCTATACTTACCTCTACTTAAACATATACCACTAGTTATTACTGCATATTTGATAAATTAATTGCTGTGGGATGATGAAAGTGGATCATACAGTGGGTCGCCGGTGAACAATTTTAATTTGCTTGATATATTTATGGGTTGTTCCCTTATTAAATGCATTTAGCAAAACGGTTTACAAATACATTTTGACAAATATCCACAGTTAGATTTGCTGGCATAGGTCATGATTGTTGTATTTCTTGTACATTCGAGTCCCGCTACAACGAAATTCACGGGACGTGCGAAAAATTTCATTGTGGAGGAACTTCGTTGACGCGAAATAAGCATGTATATATGTACGCCAAATGGCAAAGCCGCGAACGAAACCGAAACCATCGTCTGGAAAACCTTCGCAATGGTGTGGGGGGCTAAGGTTGAGACGTGCCGAAGGCGGTCAATAAAGTGTCAATTTCACGACAGAATGTATTTCGCGCCGCTGTTACAGCATTTTTCGTACACTGCGGCCGACACTTCACTCAACGCGCGTGCCCGGCCGGTCGCGAAACACTCATTTTGCGGCACATGCACCGTAGCAATGAAGCGGTTTGAATTATCACAATTTCATTGCATATTTAAAACAATGTCGACTAACTTGGCAAGCTTGCGCTTACCGGAAGTTTTATTTCCAGAAGTCGGTCAGCCTGGATTTCTTACGCTTCACGGCAAGCAAAAGCGTTATGCGCGAGCCTCACAGTCTGTTAAAAGATCCATCGCAATGTCATTGTCATGGGCTCTGATAACTTTTAAGATGAGGTCAAAAGGATCCATTACTTTCGAAGCAGTTGCCGGAGTCAGAGTGTCTAGCGGGTTGTCATTTTCCCCAAACGACGAGATGTTGGCATCATGTTGACAACAACGGCTGCAGCGTGGTCCTCATCTTCAAAGCGATCTGTGATGTAGGCAAAGTGCATCTAGTGCCGGTAGAGTCGTGTGCTTTCGACGTTTAGTTCGCGTTGAAGCGCGAGACAGCACGGAGGTCAATTCGCTCGCTGCTATTGCCGCGCCTCCTCTCACTCCAGCGTGTTGACGCAGTTTCCGCGGTCATCGAGCGAGATGTGTTCATGTTTACCTGTGCGCGCGTGACACCGTGATTGGTAATTTAGTTCGTAAGCGAATGTTTATAAGTATATACGGCCGATAAAACTGCGATCCTTAGTTCGTATAGCTGTCTACTAATCTGCTATCGCAATCGATGCTTCACCTTTCGGGCGAAACTGCAAAATTTTTTCCTTACGCTTTCTGCCTCGGCGATCATATGTGCCTCCTCCTCGAGAGAGAGATAAATTTACGCTTCTTCGTTGGCGTAGCCATTTCGACCGGACACACACAGCACAGAAAACGGCAGCGATTGTGGTGATCCCGTGTGGTCTCGCGCAGGCGCGTGCTGACCATGCACGGCTATGAATTGCAGTGGCGTAAATCGGTACTTTGAACTTGATTTCGTTCATGAAAACCTCCTTCAAGCAGACATACAATCGTCACAGCTTTGGAAGGGCCTTCTAATTTGACCACTCGGCAGTTCCAACTTCATTTCAGTGCCAGATTCGTTTGCGAAAAGTTCGTTGAAGCGGAAATACCGAATAAAACGCCTTCTTTATGAAGAGACTTCTTTTCTGTTACTTTCTATGAGCAGCTAACGGGGAATCGTAAAATCTTAGTTGTGGCGGAAATTTCGTGGTAGTGGCATTCGTTGTAGGGGGATTCGACTGTAGTTTTATGAGTTATAAAATCGTGCTGCCCAAACATCAAGCAGACACTGGTCGTGAAAAACTTTTGATAAATTAAAGACAGATGTAAGAATGTAAGGATTTTTTTTTATTTTCTCCCTTGTTTTGGTCTTTTTCGACAGTGTTTGATGATTTAAAGCTGTATAAACTGTGTACTATGTAATGGCGTTGCTGACCACTATTAGGTATATGCTAAATTAGGAGCTCCTTTACAGTCATAAGAACGCTTATATCTGCAGAAGAGCTGTGATACTTATAATAAGAGTGGAAAAATATCATTCCAAGGGTATACAGTTAAACCTGGATATAACGAAATTGACAAATTCCCCCAAAACTTCATTATAAAGAGGATTTCTTTATATGCAGATTCGGCACGAAAATTCTAAAAATAAACGTTTACCGGATTTACTCGATTCTAACGCGCCCTCAGTTGTAACGCGCACCCGTTTTCTGTTTTCGTCGAAGCACTCATCCTCGGAATGTCACACCAGGTACCGGATGCGTGGACGCGTGTCGTTTCGCACAAGCGCGAGGCATCGGAAACGAAGAGCGAGCGTCACGATGGCATCGTAGCGTCGTATAGTGTTACAGTAGAACCTCGCTGTTACGTTCCCGGGGCTGCGTTTTCCCGGCTGTTATGTCGTTTTCGACCGGTCCCGGCACAGCTCCCTTAGAACTCAATGCATTGGTAACCCCGCTGTTGCGTCGCAACTGTGCGACCGTTCCCGCATCATACGTTGCGAACTGCCACACCGCGCCGGCCCGAGCGCCCATTTTGACTTTTCATGTCGCTTGGCTTGGTGGCTTGACGATGGCATTGGCCGCCCAAAGTGCCGGCGACAACTATGATGTATTTTCGGTTTTCGCCAGCAAAAGTATGGCCCTTGAGATCCGTATTTGCTATATAAAGATCGTGTCCATGACGTGTTGTGGCCCTAAAATTAGTTTTGGCTCATAGATATTCCGTATATAAGGGTACGGCCACGCTAGCGGCAA
This sequence comes from Dermacentor silvarum, assembly GCF_013339745.2. NCBI lineage: Eukaryota > Metazoa > Arthropoda > Arachnida > Ixodida > Ixodidae > Dermacentor > Dermacentor silvarum. The sequence goes on along the minus strand of NC_051154.1, from coordinate 207,271,016 downwards.
AAAACGCGCGCGTCATTCAGCAAGCGGCAAGTTGCCGCGCGTCAGCGCGATAAGATCTCCCGCGCTCTCCTAACGAGCGAGCAACACCGCGAGCGCTCCTTGTTTCATGCGAGAGGCGACAATCGTCGATTGAAAACCCGGCGCGGACCGGCGGCGTTCCGGTTGTGATGGCTCCGTGACGTCACCCTCGTCGCTCTTGATTGGCTCTTCATCTCGCGGCACGCGGCATTTGCCGCAGAACCCATTTCGCGCGGCATGCCGCAAGACCCCCGATTCCTGCCGCTTTTGCCGTGCGCGGCATGACACGTTGCCGCGCGTTCTTGCTCTGTGTTTTTGCCGCTAGCGTGGCCGTACCCTAAAGTCCGAGGGCGATAACGCAGTCGCCGCGCGCCATGTGCTGTATGTGCGAGTGAAAACGTGCGAGGGGAGCCGACGACCGCGTCTAAATCTCGCGCACGCAAGAAAAGCAGGGAGGAAGCGCGCCTTTTTCTGTTGCGCTCGAGGCACCGGCGAGGGAGCGAGGGGGGAGGGATAGCGGGGCGGTGCGCGGTCGCGCAGGCTGTATCTTGAAAGCTATCTGCATTGGGGCAGAGTCTAGACAGTGTAGGTGTGTCGGCGGCTCGTAGCTTTCTGCGTGCTGTGTGTTCTCGGCGCTTAGTTTGCGTTGAAGCGATAGACAACAGCACGAAGGTCACTTCGCTCGCTTCTCCAGCGGCGCTTCCACATGCCGCCAGCGTTTGACAGCGCGTGTCCGCGCTCATCGAGTCTGATGTGCCACAGCGTGTACCAGCGCTTCGGCAACATCAGCTGGAAAAGGAGAGAGTGCCGGCTTGGCGGGCTAGGCCAGCTGCAGCAAGCGGCAGGATCAGATTTGAATGAAGGGAGGGGGAAAGGTCACGCCCGCGGCGGCAAGATCGCCGGGTCGAGGGATGCAGGGCCGCCTCGCACACGCACGCACACGTGCGCTCGCTTCGCATTCCATCGCGGCGAAGCTGCTTCCGGTTGCTGCTCGCGCAAAAATGACAAAATTTGGGGCGAAATCTCTAGGTGGTCGGAGGGGAAAATTTGTTATATCGAGGTGGTCTCCCGCTGCCACTTCGTTACGTAGAGGTCTCAAATACATGTGCTTCTATGGAGTAACAGCGGGGAATCGAAAAACTTCGTTATATCCAGGAATTCGTTATATGGAGGTTCATTATAAGCAGGTTTAACTGTAGCATTTTCCAGGGTAGGTCAATAGTGGTAGGCAATATAACACATTCTGCCTAGGAAACTATTTGTTTAGGGCCGTGGTGAACACAAAACTAAAGCACTGGCATTATAATACGTTGTGCCTCATAAACTATTTGTTTAGGGTGTGGAGAAACCAAAACTAGAGTCGTGACAAAAGACAAGTAGTTAGAACAAGTTCTTGCCGAGCATCTACTTTTTGGGGCATGCTCACGGCACATGATCCCAGCAGTCTGTCGCCATCTTCAAAGATACATCATATGGGCACTGCATCTTTGTGACATCGGTGTGTAAACAAGGTCTCAAACATGTCATGTTCATTCCTTACCAAGGCATGCTATGCATTTCGATGGGAGCGAAATGCGAAAACACACGTGTACTTAGATTTAGGTGCACATTAAAGAATCACGGGCGGTCCAAATTATTCCGGAGTCCTCCACATTAAAGAATCACGGTCGGTCCAAATTATTCCGGAGTCCTCCACTACGGCGTGCCTCATAATCAGATCGTGGTTTTGGCACGTAACACCCCATTTTTTTTTTTTTTTTAATTTAGGGCTGACTACCGTATTTACTCGCATAATGATCGCACTTTTTTATCAGATAAATTGACGCAAATTTAGGGGTGTGATCATTACGCGGGGTAAATTTTCCTCAAAAAATTTGGAGCACAGAAAACGCCAACAAGTTGTGGGTCAGAATGCTTACGATAGCTATCATGAACATAACCAAAAATAGAAGTTGAGTAAGGCTTACCTTTGTAATAAACGCACACATTACGTAGGCACTACATGAATTGCACATTGCCCTTTTATTTTACATTATCACTTTAGTCTGAGTCTGATTCTTCACTGTTGTCGGCGCAAGATTCATTGTCGGAATCGGCAGTGTCATCGCTGGGGGCATCTTCGCAGTCCCACAGAAAGTCGTCTTCTGTCCCATCCAGCGCATTAGATATGCCGGTCTTCTTGAAGCTCTTGACCACTACCTCGTCAGAGATACCGCTCCAAGCTTCTACGATCCAGGAGCAAAGCACCTCCACAGACGGCCTTCGGATTTTTCCGCTCGGCATCAAATCGTGTTCGCCCGCCGCCCTCCACTCCGCGTACAGTTTTCACATTGTCCTTGAATGGTTTGTTCACGGACACGTCGAGAGGCTGTAGCAGCGACGTCAGACCCCCAGGGATCACTGCAATGTCCGTGCGTAGCTCCTTAAGTTCAGCACGAACACTATCCACAAGATGGCCTCGGAAACTGTCCAGTACGAAGCGAGGGAAGCAGAAGCGCTCCTGGTCTTCGTCCCCAAACAGTCTTAATCCAATCGACTATCAGTTCTGCTGTCATCCACCCCTTTACTTGAGCACGGATGTGGATGCCACGGGGAAAGTTTCCCTTCGGAATAGTTTTCCTTTTCAATATTGCATATGGTGGCAGCTTCCGCCCGTCTGCCGTCACTGCGAGCTTTACGGTGCATCGCTGCTTCTCTGCACGGGAAGTTTTGATTAGGACACTCCGAGCACCCTTCTCGTTCACTGTTATGTTTCGGGGCATGTCGAAAGTCAACGGAGTTTGGTCGGCATTCCCTATTTGCGACAGGAGGAAGCCGTTCTTTTCAGGGATCCTTCTTACGAAGCGATGAAAATCTATCATCTTGTCTTCATAGGCGGGCGGGAGCTGCTGGCACAACGACGTCCCTCCGCCTTAGTGAGAGTCCATTTCGTCGCATGAAGCGAGTTGTCCAACCGGAGCTGGCGCGGAAGTCTTTTGCAGCGATTCCCAGCTTCCTGGCTATTGTGCGTGCCTGTGTCTGTACCATTTCCAATGATACGGCACAAGCATCCTTGCGCAGGTCCTTCACGTATTCGAGGCCAGCCTCCTCAACGTGAGGGAACTTGCCTGTTTTGGGTCCGCGGAAAGTCCGGCGAGTCCTTTGAGTAGTCATCAGCTTCTCTCGCTGTTTCTTCCAATACCGTATTTGGATTTCATCAACGCCGAAATGCCTGCCGGCAGCACGGTTGCCATGCTCCAGCACGTAGTCAATAGCCTTGAGCTTGAAGGCGGCCGTAAAACTCGCATACTGCTCCATGGTGGAACGGCACACAAACACAATGCACACCGCCGCCTTGCAAAATGGCGATAAGCCGATAACGCGGTAAAAACGCGGTCACGCGGTGTCCATGGGAACGCGTCGAAAAGCGTTTGCTGCGGGATGACAAGAGATCAACCAACAGGCGGCTGCCGCTGTAGCAGTGCGGGACATCAAAACAAAAATGGCGGCGGATGGAGCAAGCCGAACTATATTTTAGTTCACTTATAGCCGAACCAAGCGGAACAATTTTTTTTTTTTTTTCTCGAGAGTACATCACGTGCATTGAAGCAGTTTCTTTCGTATCAATAATGAATAATATCGTTAATATCGGCAAGTCTGTGGCAATAACGTAGCCATGTCCACTTTGAGGGGACAGAAACAGGTGGGCACGCTCAGCTGCCACTGACATAAAAACTCGTGGCGGGCATGCTGCAAAAACTGCGGTATTTGTCTTAACTACAATCCTAATAGGGCATGTTCCCGCTAAGGGTGGGCGAATATCTTGTCTGTGTTACAAGCGCCGGCGTATGAATAGGGTACACTTCTACCGTATCATCGTAAACGTGACTATTGTCGTTGCTGCTCGCGCTTTGTTGCTGCCCTCGAATGCAGGCGAGAGGAATTAAGAGGCGCTTTTTTTTAATTCTTTTTTTTTTTACCACAACCATTATAAAGGAAAGTTTGGCTGTAGATTATTTTTTCTTGAAGTGCAGAAAATGATGAAGGGAATGAAATGGGACATCTGCTTAAGAATCTGTCTGGTGCGTGCAGTCCGCTTGGCAAGTCTTGAGTCGTTTGCGTAGCATTCGACAGATGGTAAGCACGATCATCATCAGCTAGACTTGGCTGCGGCAAGTTCTGGGTGCGATCATTACGCGAGAAATAAAAAAATCTAATTTTGACGACAAAATTCAGGGGTGCGATCATTACGCGAGTGCGATCATTACGCGAGTGCGATCATTATGCAAGTAAATACACTAATGCCCATACTTTCATTTCCACCGTATGCAGTTAGTGTGACATCAGCATAATTTTTGCTCATACACTTAAATTAGTGTCTGCATCTCCTTTAGTGACCAGATTCGTAGCCACATGACATGGTACTCTCAAGTAATTGTACACATGGAGTGTTCTTAGTTTCCCTGTGTTTTATTCCGTGAGCACTGTACATGTGTGAACTTCCAAAGCACTTCTTGATCATCAAAGCTATCTCGGTATATTCTAACAAAAATCTATTCTCATTTTCTTAATTGTTTAATAGGCCCCACAAATATGACAGAAAATTTGTTAAATTCTATTTCTTCACTACAGGAAATTCTGCTGATGAGTATCTTTATGAGCATTCACATTTCGTGCGTGTGCATTTCATAGGGCAAAGCCAGGAGACCCACTTCTCATGGAAGAGCCTGCAATCAAGGCCATTGCTGAAGCCCATGGGAAAACTCCTGCTCAGGTATATAGATGTCCCCTTTGTGTTCATAGCATTGGCATTCTCATACGAAACTTCAGTATTTATACACCATTCTGCCTTTCTGGGTTAAGGGGGGACGCGGCTTTCGCACCGCGAAAAATGGCTAAAAAATCAATTTTTTCAAAATAACATTTTCAGTTTCTGTAACTCTTATTCTATCTGATTCCGAAATATCACTGAAAACGAAGTAGAAGTGCTCTAAAAAAATTGTTTTATCAGCCAAGGTGCCGAAAAATTTCGCGGAAATCGCGAACGAACGGAGTTTTTCAAGCCACGATATCTCCAGAACGGCGCAGCCGAGCGCCGCCATCTTGGCCTCGTTGGAAAGTGTATTTCTCCGTCTTCAAATTTGCTGCTTCAGCTATCTCCCCCATACAGAAACAAGCACACAAAAAGCAAATGATTAAAGGACATGCCGGAGCCACCGATTGGCCGCGCCCGCCACGTGACTCCAGCGCGGTTCGCCATTGGTCCGGTGCTCGCTTCGCGATGGCGTCGTCTGCACCGCTTGTTGCGGTCTCCTCGTGAGCACTGGAGTTTCCGTAATCTCGACGAGTGTTAGAACGGGCGCTACGCGGACATTGCAGTAGCGTGGCCGATCCCACTTTTTATGGACGTCTCAGACCCGCGGCTAAGCATTCCGAGCATCGGTGACGTGGACTTCGCGACCAAGCTTCGGGCACGGAATTCTCTTACACGCGGTGAAGCCTTTCACGCGTAGGCGTCTCCGACTCGGCGATCAAGCACATCGCGCGCGGACTTCTCGGATCCTTGCCTAAGCATTTCGTGCATTGGTGCCTCCGACTGCGCGAATAAGCACATCGAGTGTCGACTCCTCGAGCTCGCGGCTACGGATTTCGCGCGTCGGTACATCGCTCAGCGAGTGTCGACTCCTCGGACCCGCGGCTAGGCACTTCGCGCGTCGGCACTGCAAGCGTCGACTCCTCGAGCCTGCGGCTAGGCATTTCGCGCGGCGGCACCTCGGACTGCGCAACTTACCTAATCGAGCGTCGACTCCTCAAGCCCATGGCTAGGCATTTCGCACGTCGGCACATCGCACTTCGAGTGTTGACTCCTCGGACCCGCGGCTGGGCACTTCGCGCGTCGGCACTTCGCGCGTCGACTCCTTGAGCCCGCGGCTAGGCATTTCGCGCGTCGGCCCCTCGGACTGCACGACTAAGCTCGTCGAGCGTCTATGCTTTGGACCCGCGACCAGGCATTTCGTGCGTCAGCACCTCGGACTGCGCGACTAAGCTCGTCGAGCGTCTATTCCTCGGACCCGCGACCAGGCATTTCGCACATCGGCACCTCGTACCCGTGACTTAGCACATCGCACGCCGACTCTATTATCATAATGCCACGATATCTTGTAACAATACCTATCATACCACCCCTTCATAAAGAGAACCTCATCATGAGCTCTGCTCACTAGGCCGCTTGAGCTGGCACAGGCACCTGGCTGCAGAAGTGAGGCATGATACAAAAGTACAGGCAGGAAAGCACCTAGCAGCTGCATTGCTGCCTATCTATCAGTGGCTCACCTAACCTCCATAGCCATTGTCAATGGAAGATGATTCAGAAGGCCGCTGAGAGCCTTCATTCAGTAACATGGTCGATTCTACCAAAAGAAAACAATGGCTCACTGACTGCACTAGAGACTGCTATCAGTGAGGCAGTCTGCAAGTACAACGCTAGAACTACTGTATATTTATGCCCACATAGTTCTGCACCTCACTTGGTTTGAAACCCAGGCACCGTGCTCTTTGTAGAGCAGCAGTAAAGAATGTCATACAAACATGAAAAAGGCAGAATGAAGGCACAGCAGACTAGAGGCCACATGTCCAAGAAGCCCCACATCACAAAACACATCAAATATTACAAATTTGGTGCTTTTTAGAGAACTGAAGAGAAGGTGAAGCTTTGAGAGCCATTTTCTCAAAACTATTTTTTCGCCTTTCTGCTCAGTTTCTGGAGCTGATTACTTCATTACCGTTCAGCCTATTTTTATTGTTTTTTTTTTTTGTTGTTTTTTTTTTTTTTTTTTTTTTTTGTTGTCGCGTTCCTTGAACTACAGTGCAGGTCGAGACAGTCTCGCATTTTTATCTTTTTATAAATTTATGGTGTGGCTATTCGTTCACCCCGAAAGTGTGCTTGGTGCGAAGGCAACTTGAAAAATGACTATCTAAAAATTTGTGTTGCGAAAAAAAAAAAGTAAAACTGTCGCGACCTTCAGCACGCATTGAGCTATGCAGTCAATACTCAACGAGCCTTCCATCAAGTTTTTTAAGCTCCCAGGCCCTCCAGAAAGTTCGAGAGAAAAATTCTGCTCAATAAAATGTTCTCAAGGTATCACTCTAAAACTTTATGGAA